>NC_062227.1:15911677-16211677 GCF_902686445.1 Sciurus carolinensis
TCCGTGTGAGGTGAGGTCAGTTGGGACCCTGCCATGGGTCCTAGAGGCATGGTGTGTTTGGTCCCACCAGGGATCCTGCAGGTCCTGGCTGTTGTCCCAAAATAGCAACAGCCACATATAACCAAATCTGCAGGTACCGTGACAGTGGACTTCCAGGCAACAGCAGGCAGCTGGCAATCCACTGGCAGTCTGCGGGCAGTCTGAAAGCTACCGGTGGATGATTGGCAGGTGGACCTCAGGCAGTGGGTGATGGGCAGGTGAAAGGCAGGCGATGAGCAGGGAAGAGGCAGTCAAACAGGAAAATGGCAGATGATGGGCGGCAGTCAGTGAGCGACCTGCACTCCAAAGGTAGTCGATATGCTGCAGACTGTGTGATTGCAGTAGACAAATGGGATAAATAGCAGAGGATCAATGAGCAGCAAAGACTGCCTCACAGAGAAACAGATTTCCTCTGCTTGAAACCCGAGTAACAGAACAAAGAATGCAGCCTCTCTCTAGTCTGCCATCTTGGATCTCCCCTGGCTGTTAGATTTTGACCTTCCCTCTGTCAATACTGTGCTTGAACTTCCCTCTTCTTGTTGAGTTCTTTTTTTTCCTTTTCTCTCCAATCTGCACTATTTTGCTGTCTTCTCCTATTCAACATGAAGGGACATAAATAATGACCTGCTCCCCACAGAGAATACCCAATTGCTTTGTGTTTCTTAGAAGTTCCTTTCTCAAACACAGGTTTTCTGCCCTAACTGAACAGAACACAACAGAATTTCAATTGTCACTTTTGCTCTTTCCCTATGCCTACTGGTCAGATATATAAAACCAGCATTCAATGGGGGTAGCCCTCCCCAAGGAACCCTGTTCTGTTCCCAGAGTGCCTGCTGAGGACCCTCCTGTGGCAGGAGGAGGTAGTATATAAACTTCACCACAGCAGACTTCTTGCTGCCTAGACAATTCTCCTCTTTCTCTAATGCCATTTCCCTTGGGGCTTATTTCCTGCTCTCACTATAAAGAGCCAACCCTGGTGAAGCACCAGACCATGCTTATGAGCTTGATATCTGGCTGTGAATACAGGACATGGTGGCTTATGGTAGTCTTCCCTGCTGTGAAAGCAGATCCCACAGTTGACCTGTGCATACACAGGGCCATTTCTTAGGGCAAAGGGACCATTCCAAAGGTTCAGGCTGCTCTCAGTGTCTGACTGAGGTTCTAAGATGCCTGCCAAGGCAAAAAAGGAGAATTCCGATTAAAAGAGAGCTAAAAACTCTTGGGAACCATTTCAACATCTAAAAGAGAGCTGTTTAGTGGGCAGCCAGGACCTCTCAGAAGACAGAACATGTCTGATCATCTCAAAGGACTTCAGCCAGAGCAGTAGATGGGAAAAGGCACTTAAGATTTCGTGGTTCAGCATGAGGTTGTGGCTCAGTGGTAGAGTGCTTGGCTACCATGTGTGATTCTCTGGGTTCAATTCCCAGAACTTCCCCAAAAAAGTCTGTCTTCAAATCTGCATGGGGAAGGGAAAAAGAAATTTAAGAGTTTTGCATCTTTAATTAGATTGAGAACCCCAAAACTGCTTTCCTGAACAGGTAAAATTTGATTGCTTACTAATTTCTTCCATCCGCAACTTTATAAGCCCTTAAAGATCAAAGACAGAGCAGGAGCCTAGATCTGGTAAAGCCACCAGTGAGAGGGATATAGAGAGGGAATTCTTGACTTGTCCTGATTTGTCATTATAAATTTCTGGCCTAAGCAGCTTCTGGAAGCAGTCTAATTAAAAGTGAGAAGAAGTTAAAGGTGGCAGCTGGCTAGCTCTGTGTCCAAATCCCAACTCCATTAATTCCTAGGTTTCAACCCAAGGAAGATCCTAGATATCATTAAGTCTCAGTTTTCTCATGTATAAACTGTAGCAGCATCTCCTTATAAGGTTGTTATGGCAAATAGGCTTACAATGACCTTGGGGTATAATATTAGAGCAATCCAAAGGCTTCAGTTTAACTAACTTGGTTACAAATGTAGCACAAAGTAGGCACTTGATAGTCATTGAATGAGTTACCATCAATAATTCTTCAGGAGTAACACTGGAAAAAATGTTCATGATTGATCAACTGTGTGCGGGAACTTTTACAAGAGAGTGCTGATCCTTTGTGAGTTGAGAGATACTAAGTAGAGAAGACATTTCAGAAAAGAAATAAATATATTTCCCCAGAAGTGTCCTTAGCATCATGATCCTGAAATTCTGCTCCTGATTCTGCTACTAATTTGTTTTGTGGTATTGAGCAAGCCTTCTTCAAACTCTTTTTTAAATTTGAAAACTAAAGAAGCTGGGCCAGATTATACCTAAGTCCATTTCTACAAGGACAGAAGATAATTCAGAAATGTTCTTAGGTACTTCTGCAAGAAAAGCTACTTGTAAAGTAAGTCAAAAGTGGTTTGAAGGAAAAAAATAGATCATACCTTTGAGGTACCTATCTAATATTGACCAGGATGAAAACCAACCACGGTCATAATCATCTCATTACTTACCCTTTACTGTGTGAGAAACTTTGTACCTGTGCATGTGAAACACATGATTTCTCCAGTCCTCTCAATGAATCTTAGCATTTCACAAGATTTGTTCAAAGAAGAGGGGATTCACATTCCCTGAAAAAGAATGGGAAATTTATGTTCTATGTGACTTATTATGTATTAGTTGTCCCTACATGCCAGGTGTTTTACATATAATTTTCTAATCCTTACAACTCTGCTGAGTTGGCAGTACAGGTCCTGTGTTAGTTGTCTGTGCAGGGTAACAAATTACCACCAACTTAGTGGTTCCAAATGACACCACTTTGTTATCTCCTGTTCTCCGTGGTCAAGAGTCTAGCACGGCTTGGCTGGTTCTCTGTTCAGATTCCCACAGGACCCTGATACAAGGCAGGCAAGGGGTCAGCTCAGCTCTTCTCCTCTCACCCAACTCTTCTTGCAAACCCACTGGCTGTAGGTCCCAAGACAGCCTGCTCCTGAACTCACTGCTCATTACAACTGTATGATTGAGGTTCTTGCTTTCTTGTCAGCTGTCAGCTGGGGCTGTGCTCAGCTCCTAGAGGCCTTCTGCCATTCTTTGACATGTGGCCCTCTCTGCAACATGGCAGTTTGCTTATTCAAGGCCATCAAGATAATATTTCTTACACTCATTTCTGACCCCTGGATGTGGGGGTCTCTCAGTCACATCCTGCGCAGATGAGAAAAAGGTTAACTGCCGGAGGATAATGTTGGCTATAAATCAATCAATTACCCATAAACTTATCTAATCAATAAACACACAAGAACCAATACTCTTTTTAAATGAGAAGGGGCGTGATGATCTGGCCATACCAGTTCTGGCCTCTAACAACATGGAGTAGCCCAACTCTTTTATTTATAGACACACAGGTAAAGGGGCCCGGAATGGGAGGAGCTTCTGTGATAAACAGGATGGGGTGGAGTTAGGAGAGCAATTTTCTCAGGGAAACTAGACAGGGAACCACTCCCACAGAGCGCCACATACTTTTGTGGCTGCTAGTTCCTGGAAGCCAGGTCTCTGTGTCCCATGGCTCAACCTCATCTTATTCTACTAGATAAGGATGGCTTCCCACACCTGGACCCTCTTTCAAGGCCACCAAAAATCCTCTCACTTCTATTAACTCAAGATCAACTGATTGAGTACCTTAATTACTTCTGCAGACCCCACCTTTGCCATACCATGTGAGATTGTGACAGATGGGACATCCCTCATTAGGAAGAGGTCTCCACCACACTCAGGGCATGAAGCTCTCTGGGGCATGTGTACACCAGAGAACAGGAAACTTGGAGGCCAGCCTAGAACTCTGTCTGCCACTAGCCCTGTTTTAGATATGACGTGCTTTTCTAAAGTTCCTAGGCAACGAAGAGTAACGCTAGGCTTTTAATCAGGTGTGAGAGGCCTGAGCCTAAGTCCCTTCTTACACATTACATTTTTTTAAGTTATATAATTACTTTTAATTTTTTTCTTTTTAGATATACAGGGCAGTAGAGCATATTTTGACTTATTATACATATATAGAGTATAAGTTATTCTAATTAGGATTCCATTTTTGTGTTTGTACATGATGTGGAGTTTCATTGGTCATGTATTCAGATAGGAACATAGGAAAGTTACATCCGATTCATTCTACTGTCTTTCCTATTCTCATCCCCCTCCATTCCTTCATTCCCCTTTATCTAATCCACTGAACTTCTATTCTTCCCTCCTACCCCCTTATTGTGTATTAGCATCCATATATCAGAAAGAACATTCAGTCTTTGTTTTTTTGTGATTGGCTTATTTCACTGAGCATGATAGTCTCCAGATTCATTCATTTACTGACAAAGTGGTAAAGTCATTCTTTTATACACATCACATTCTTGTCCTAAAAGCAAACTTCATAATCCCAAAATAAGCCCTTTATTGAGGTAATCTGCAGCACCTGTAAAATAAAATACTTTACTACATGTGAAATCTAAATCCAAATTTCCCTGGGATCCTCTCAGACATACACATCAATCAATGCCAGGCCTGAGCCATCAAACCCAGCTACCCGGAGACCAAGCAACATAAACTGTTAATAGAACCACACAATGGAAGGGAAGAGACATCCTCACTCAATTCTCTCTTTTCTTTCTCCCTTCCCCGAGCTCTCTAGTAGCTTTACCCAGGTATCACAACATTGCTCATAAAACTTCTTCACTGGGACAGTGATCATTCTCCCATCTGCCCAGGGACTCTCAGATTCCACACTCAACAATGAACTCTTCTCCTCACCTCATAATAAACCTGTCTCAAACTATCTTTATTTTCTCCCCTAAAAGTTTGCAGGTTGGGGAATAGTCAAGTTAACTGGTCCCTGCAACACAGTGTGTTAGTATAGACAATGTCTTTAGCCCATTGGCAACTCCTCAGATGAGATTGTGCAACAAATTTCTACGCATCAGTTCAAACACTTCTCCCTTTTTTCTGCACAGGTTGCAGGATGCTGTACTTTTCCTATCCCAGAGAACACATTGTAAGGAACATATATAAGTTGGACATCTTCTAAATGTCATATATCTCTCACCATTTATAGTTGTAGGACCTGAGGCTTGGAAAGATTAAATTTCTTGTCTGAGGTCATGTGACTGTTAATTGTTGCAGCTAGGAGTTGAACCTAGGACCATGCGACAGCAAAGCCATACTCTTTCTCTACTGCACTGTCGAATTAATTTTTTCCTCAAATCAAGTACAGACCTAGAAGCTTTGTACTGCATTGGTGTAGGTATGAGTTTTCTGGGGATCTTCAAGAGTCCTAATGGGGCTTAACAGATATGTATTCCTCAAATGTCACAGCCTAACATTCATCTGATATATAAGATTTGGCATTTCTATAGACTTTTCCATGCATTCCCGAGGCATGTTAGTTTTTCAGGAAGTATCTGGAGAGAAAAAGGCAGGAAGGGACCAGAGGATGGCTTGTGGGGTGTTTGTGGATAGGGGATGCACAGTATAATGAGCAAAGCAGACCCCTGGAACAGCCCGTGAGCTGCAGACGACTTTGAACAGGCACATTCTTGCTGCTTTAGCGTGCTTCTATCGCCACCTAGCTTCTCATGGAGAAATGTCCCTCTGGGCAAGTCTGTGTCCTCAATGGATGTTGTTTGCCCACCTACAGGTGTATATCTTTAGACCCGGGGTCATTGACAGTCTTTTCCACAATGCCTTTTTCCACAATTGCCTTTTTTATTAGCAGCTTTCCTGTGATAGTTGTTTTCAAGGCCTATTATGTTTAAAGGGAAATTCTTCAATATTGGCATCACTGAAGATTGGCATCATTAAGTCTTAGTCACAAAGAAGGGGATTTATTATTTCTTTAGAAACTTCTTTCTGGCCAGAATGATACCTCATGCACCCCCAAGTCCCTGAAACTGCTGTGGACACTCTAACTGCATGTGTCCATATTCCATCCTGGATTTAAGGCCCAGGTCAAATGCACCAGGGCTCTGTGAAACTTGCAAAACCCTGGCTTCCATATACTTCATATTTACCTCAGGCTAGAGGCTTTATGAGCATCATCTCATGTATTTCTCATGACCAATGAGGTAGTTAGAATTATTTCCATCTTCAAATTAAGGAAACAGAAGCACAGTGAGGTCATAGATCGCTCAGGTATTCAACCTTCCATTCATCAAATGTCCCTTGATTTCCCCAAAGTGATCTCTTTTCTCTGCAGGCATTTATTTCTATCTCCTAATGCTATGTATCACTCCCCCTCTTCAGATTATAGTCTCTCTTTCTTTAAACCAGAAACTCAAACTGTCTGAGGGACATGATCTCCTCCTGTTGTTTGCCTGATCTTTGTACATACAGATGCTCACACATGGGGGCTACCCAATAAAGATGGTTAATTAATTCATTCAAGTTGTGACACTGCAACTGCTTCAATTCACAAAAGATTGTTAGCTCTAAGTGAATGTTTCCAAAGGTGGAAATCTAAGGATTCTTGGGGTCAGAGAATAGCTGAGAACTTTTCTTAGTTATTTGCATACAAATGTATTCTCCAAAGAATGAGGATAGTCAATAAAATGTTTCCAAAGAACAAAGACAAACACATGATTCATTTTGGAGAGGGAGAAGGAAAGGAAGGGAAGAGAGAGCTGCCACTAGCCTGAAAGCAGAACTCTCTTGGGACAGTGAGTCCTAGGTGACACTTTTTGGTAAACTGATTAGCATTAATGCACTATCCACATTAATTAATGGTCCAGTACAATAAATGTAAGAAGTACATAGTACATAGTATGTTTAATCAACATTAATATTATATCCCCATGCATATAAGCATGTACATAGATACTCATATAGTACATAAAACATACAGTCCCCCCCTCAATTTTACATCCTTTCCAGCATGAATATTCTTGCCCAATACTAAACTCTTAGTCTGGCATGGCACATTAAATTCACTAGCGGTACATACCCCATTCAGTCATAAATCAGAAGTCAGTCTGTTCATCCTTGAGCAGGTTTAAGAGAGGCATCAAGGAAAACAATGTCATTCATCTACTGATTCTCAAAAGCCTGAGGGAATTGGGCCAAGGTGTAAGTGGCAGGCTCTTTAAGGCCCCCACCTTCAACCCTCTGCACATCTGACTCGTTAGCAGGGAATAGAGTTCATTTGACCACGGGACCGGGGCAGGACAGGGAAAAAGGAAAGCAGGGCTGTCAGCATCAGGGTGGACAAGGTGAAGAGCAAGGCACAGGGCTCTGAAGAAAGGAATCCTGGCCCACAGTTTGTTTGAGGGGAGCATGGGATAAATGGTGTGTCCCACGATAGAGTCTGGCATGAAAAAATAGGAAATTAAAGATCACTGGATGGAAGGAAAGGAAAGAAATCCCAGGAATGGGCCAAAGTTTACAATATTGAACATCAGTGTGGGACAGAAAACAAAGCCAACCTGACAGATGGGCCTGATAAGACACCCAGTAGCAGTGGGCACTAAGGGACTTAGGGCCCTAATGACCAATACAGACTAGCTTAGGATTTAAACAACCCCTACCCTCATAGAACACACTAGTCTATATCTACACTGGACTAGGAAAGAGGAGCGAGAAACTCAAATATTTGAGGTCATAAAAGGACACTGAAGCCAGCCAGTGACAAAAAGGACATTGGCATGACATTGACATTGCCCTTTGGGTCAGATCAGGTTCCCTGTCACAGCAGGTCTGGTGTCCCCAATAGTCGTCACTGTTGACCCTTCCTGCTAGGGAAGTCAGTGCTGGCACCAGGCACCTGTCCAGTTGGTTGAGGAGCAGCCCAAATGTTCAAGGAAGGGTGACCAGCTGGTCAGTTGGGTCAGAGCCCAGAGTGGTGAGACTTGCAGACTGATTTTGGCCATCCCTATGTCCTCTCATCAGGCCCACTGCCCACAGGTGGCTCTTCCCCATTTGCTGGAGGAAAAAAAATTTTTTTTGCCAGCTGAGAGGGTGTGGCCAAACCATTTGCCTTTAGGTTTCAAAAAATATACAATTCTGATCTCATTGCCCTCCCCAGAATTGCTATTAAGAGATCAAGAAAGTCTGACTTTCCAAGAAGGAGCCCAGCACCCATACCTTAGTGGGAAAAAAAGAGACACCAAGGTTTTCAGGGCTAGTTTCTCAATTTCTAAGGGTTTCCAAGAGTTATAAGACCATAACCACCTTTTAGGGTCCTCTGGATGCTCTGAATGTCATATTCAGCAGTTGTTCCCATAAAGTCTTAAATAAAATTTTATGGCTGTTTCTAATTATTCCCTGTGCTTGAGGAGTTCACTTTGTATTGCAGCATTACTTTGAGCCATCTAAAACTATTTCCATCTTTCCATATGTGTTTAGCTATCACTAATTGGGGAAAGCTATTTATAGTTACTTCCTCTTCTTTCCATCTTTGCAAATCTGCCCTATTTAGGAAAAATATCTGGAAAAGAACAGCGTTAGGTTTTTTAGAAGCATGCCAGAGATGTTTTTAAAGTTCTACAAGCAACCTTTTCATGTTCAGTGTGGAGATCAGTAAGGGGATCAAAAACCCAATATCCTGGATTTTATCCTCTACTGTCTATGTTAGACTAGAAAGAAAACCAAGGATCCTATTCATCCTTGAAAACCCTGGTCAGTGTCATCTCCTCTAAGAAGTCTTCTCCTATATCTCTGTCCATCCCACTCTTCTTTATGAAGACCCATGTTGTCTAGAATTCAACAATTATACTAGAACTGCACCTTGAAGTATTTTTTATTTTATTTCGACATTTCAGATATCCTGTACCCCTGAAGGATTCTGCAAAATTTAAGGTATCCTTATAAAATTGCACATTAAGATTCAATTTAGATTTAAAATTAGTTTTAGCTAATCTTTACTGAATACCACTTCTACCTATTAATTAGTAATTTTATAAACAGTTTTAGAATCATTTTAGTTCTTCAAAATAAGTCAGCACATGCATGCTTATTGATGTCAAAATTAAGAAATCATATTTTCTTATCATTTGATTTAATATTTTGTTCTTAACAATCATTTACCAAAAATGACAAAAAAGCAGAATCATGTAGAAAAAGGAAACTTTTATTAACCTTAGCTAAGGTAGATGATAGTGGTGCTTAGAAGTTAGTTACTATTGAAGTAGTTTAATTCTTTCAGTTCTTCATTACTCAAAGATTCAAAATTAGCACCCCTTCCAAATATCTGAACAGAGAGTTTTATAATTAGTTAAAGAGAATTAAGCCACTATTTACCTATTGAATGACCAAAATCCAAAATACTGAAAGTAAAGATGTGGAGCAACAGAAACTCATTCATTGCTTGTGGGAATACAAAGTGGTGCAATCACTTTGGAAAACCCTTGGTCAGTTTCTTTCAAAATTAAACACATTTTTATGACATGATTCAACAGTCACATTCCTTGTTATTTATGCAAAGGAGTTGGAAACTATGTCCTCTAAGAACCTGCACATGGACATTTATAGATGCTTATTCATAACTTCCAGAACTTGGAAGTAACCAAAATGTCCTTTGGTAGGTGAATGGACAAATAAACTTAGCACTTCCAGACAAAGGAATAGTATCTAGCACTAAAAAGAAATGAGTTATCAAGGAACAAAGACACAGAAGAACCTCAAATGCAAATTTCTAAGTGAAGGAAGACAATCTGAAAAGTCACATATGGTATATGACATTCTGGAAAAAGCAAAACTGTGGAGACAGTCAAAACATCAGTAGTCAAGGGTTGTGGGGAGGGAGGGATGAACAGGTCAGAGGATTTTTAGGACAATGGGACTACTCCATATGATATTATTACAATAGATATACATCATTATATATATTATACAGGCTTATTCTTACAATGGAAAAGAGAAGCCCAATGTAAAGTATCCACTTTGGATGATAATGATGTGTCAATGCAGTTCATTGATGGCAATAAATGTACTTCTCTGGTTGGGGATGTTGATAATGGGGGAGGCTGTGATGTGTGGGTAGGGGTATGAGGAAGGTATGTACCTTCCTCTTAATTGTGCTGTAGACCTACAATTGCTCTAAGAAATAAAGTCTATTAATTTTGTTTAAGTTAAAAGAATGAACCTACTCTTGTTAAAAGACTTTGTAGGAGGTGAGGGCAATGGCGTACACCTCTAATGCCAGCTACTTGGGAGTCTAAGGCAGAATTGCAAGCTCGGCAATTTAGTCAAACCCTGACTCAAAATTAAAAAATGAAAAAAGGCTGGGGATGTAGATCCATGATAGAGTGTCTCTGGGTTCAATCCCCAGTAAAACACACACACACACACACACACACATACACACACACATAGAGGCACACACACAGACACACTTAGGGAACTGAGCTTAAAGAATAACCATTACTGCAGAGAAAGGGGAGGGAAGTTTCTTGTTTTCATAGTCTGGTAAAACATTCTAGTTTTACAATGTTCAAATAGAAGTGCTAAAATTAAAGTCCAGTGGTAGGAGTTCTACTGTTATTAAAAAGATAAGTAGATTTATCTTTGCTTTTTAAATAAGAGATGATAAGAAAATTTATAGGTTCCAAGGACACCAAAGCTGCACATCTCAAATTTGAATGTGTGCCCAAAGCACCTGGGATCTTGTTAAAGCAGATTCCGATTCAGTAGGTCTGGGACATGGCTGGAAATTCTACATTTCTACCAAGCTCCCTGGTGACATCAATGCTGCTGGTCCACCTCCACTACACATTGGTGGCACAGACGTGTGAGGTCCATGCCTATTGTAATAATTAGTTTTCCTAATACTGAACTTAAGAACCACTTACTCACTTTTCTCACTCCAGCACCTACAATGTGCCCATCATTAGGCTGAGTCAACAAATATTTAGAGGGGCTGGATCTTTGCCTTTCTTTTTCTGCCAAATGTTGACAACTTCCCTCAGGAGTGTTGACTCAAAAAAATCACTCTTCCTGGGAGGTGAAAGGAGAACTACAGATAGAAAACTTGAAAACCTAGCAGCACAAAAGTGCCTATCATTTAGCTCATATTCACTTTAAAAAAGAGAGAAAGAAATGATAGAACGCAAAAAGAAATCACATAGCTTAATGAGACTGAATGGTTAAATTGGAGAATTCCAGAGAAAATAAAGCCAGTAAATTAGAAAAAGTTGTCCTTTTCTTGGTGCCACTTTCCAAATTGTGCTTTATAAGCAGAGCCAAGACAAGAATTCTTAGACACTAAATCCATGTGCATCAACATAATTTCCCTAAAATTATTTGAGTCTAAGGAAGTCAATAGAGAGTATGTATGTTCTTTCAACAACATGCTGGGGCACTGTTTGAAAATCCCACTGAGGAGTACTAAATTCTCTAGGAGAAGGTCCTTGTGCTTGTCTTTGATATGTGCTATTTGAATATAGTCCAGACACTGTGAAGTTATGTGCTTTCTTACATATTTCTATCAGTAGAAAAAAGTATAACAAAGGTTATGATCCTGTTTCCTGCATGGTAAGATGCAGTATTGTATCTAACCCAGCAATCTTATTTGAGCATAATTTTTTTCAAAATTCCTATAAATACCTACTTCTTCAAAATGACTTTTGAACCAATTTTTTTCAACTTGCCATTAATGATAAAATATGAGCCAATAAAATCCAACCTAAACCCAATCCAAAACATGAGTTGTGTTTCACTTTTTGAAAGTTTTGATAGAATATATCCCCCAAAATAGAACTTGGCTCTGAATTTCACATTTTCAGACAAGACAAGAGCAACTATACTCCAGAAGTTGAACTTCCTTGACCATATCTGAGGAACCTCATCTACACCTGAAACTAAAATTAACACCAACATCCTGGCTTTGAACAGGTGCTGTGCAGGGATGAGACTTGTGGGAGATCTTGGCAGGGGCTGAGTGCATTTTGTATAGTGGGGGGGGAATCAATGATTTGTGGCCAGTAGACAAGCTAAGGTATTTTTTATAATTGTCCACAAATTATTACATAGTCCTCTTTTCTGTAGAGCCTAATATCTTATCTCTTGAGTGTGGGCTGAACTTAATGACACATTTCTAATGAAAGCTATGTGGCATAAATGACACAATATGACTTCTGAGGGTAGGTCCTAGAAGACAATATGGCTTTTATCTTTCTCTTGGATCACTCATTCTAAGGAAAGTCAAGTGCCATGTCTCAGTGACATAAGCAGCCCTACTGAGGGACCTATGTAGTTAAACTTATACAGCTAAACTGCTGATAGTCATTGAGGAAACACGAGCCCTTGACAAGGGCCATGAGAGTGTGCCATCTTGGCAGCAGACAGCTCAGCCTGTGTCAAGTTTGCAGATGACTGGCAACCCTGGCTGTCATCTTGACTGCAACCTCATGAGAGACCCTGTGCCAGAACAACCCAGCTAAATTATTCTCAAATTCCAAAGACATCATAAAATAGTACATACTTATTATTTTAAGTGACTAAGTTTTGGGTAATTTTTTATACAACTGTATATGGCATCCTTGTGGGGTGGGCACATCCTACAACTGTTTCAAGGAAGGTCTTATTCCAGTCACCAACTGTCTCTTGCCTCAGCTGCAGAGGTCTTCCTTGCCCAAGAGTATGCTCTTCCTTGTATGGTCCAGGTAGAAGATGAAGATCCAGCCATTGCAGACCAACACAGAACCATGCTGGCAGGTCATTTACACTCTGGAGTTCTCAGTAGGGTTTGCATTACTGGTCTGAATTGTAATGGGACCTCTTCTCGAGAAACACTCTGATTTCTTTGACTCCTTTCCACAGATGCTGGTCTCTAATCAATACCCTACTCCTCAAACTCCAAGTCAATATCCATTTCTGGAACACTCAACCTGTGACATCTTGGAATGCAATTGCTTAATCAGTAATTGATATAATGCATATATTCCTCTACACATCATCCTTGAAAATAGCGTGTTTTGATTTTATTATACAGGAAATTTGTTATTTATAGGATGATTGTTAGAAAAAGATACAAAAAGCAGAGTACCATAAAAACATCATAGTCTTTCCCTCACAGCTATAATGAGAATTCTTCATTATATTTCTCGAAATTTAAGTCCCTCTGCAGTTGGGATATATAACTTGTCACTTTCTATCACCTTTATCTTGCTTTGTTCTTCTTCATGGCATTTTATTTGACTATCTTTTATATCTTTATCTGCCTCCCCAACACATAGAATTGTGCATGACATATAAGAGGTGCTCAATAAGTTATCACTGAGTAGATAGATAGATAGATGAGTAAGTGACTTTTGGCCAAAGGCAGATAAAGCATTTCCAGACCAATAACATGTCTGGCCTCCCTCTTTAGAAACATGAAGCACAGCAATGAACTTACCTCAAATAGGAGTTGTCAAAAATAATCATTGTAAATACACAGATGCACCTAGACAGCTCTTAAAAACATTTTTTCTTTGCTTTCTTCTTTCTCTTAGCTTTGTTCCTGTGTTGTAGGACTGCACAGTTTCAAGGGAGCTAACAAAAAGGTTGTGTTCAGGTGGCCAGGAAAGGTAACAGATGGCTGGATGCCCTCATTTTACAGATGCTTCTATATCTGTGCTGTTCAAAAGCATTTTAACTAGAATAGCTTGAGATGTGTATTATCTTTTAATCATAGCCCAAGGCTCTAGAATCCCAGATTAGTACCCAGTTCCCTAAACCTCACAACTAATCCACTGTGATGGCTGTCAGGCATCTGTTGATGCTGGGTACTTCCAGATTCCAGTGGACTTGGCTTTGTTATATCTTCTTTAGGGATGGATCTTCTTCAAGTTAGTTTTTTGGGTTAGATTTGATTGGTTAATATTTTTGTCATACTATTTTCTTGTTTATTTGTTTTTGGACTTTCAAATTAATAAATATTTTAATTGACACATAGTACTTATATACATTTATAGAGTACATTGTAGCATTTTAATATATGTACCAAAACATATAATGATTAGATCAGGATTATTTTTGTCAAATTGTTTAAAGACAAGCAAATAAACCTCTGAGAAGGTCAGTAAAGGTGACACAGGAGACCTGAGATATAGCTAGGACTTTTGCCATCGATCCTAGCCATCAAAGTAGTCATTAACCTTATCGTTATTCTGCAGCAAGATGGTAGGACAGCCAGGGTCGATTTAGAGGTTTGGTACAATGGGGAACAGTCATTATCTCCAGTTCTTTTGTGGAAAGAGCTGAACTAAGAATAGAACTTAAATTCACAGAGAATCATAAAGCACGCTTTTTGTTCATGTTTAAGTTGACTGAAGAATTGTTCTCACTTCTAACTAACCTGAAGGTTGTTGTCCAAAAGCTTTCCACCTAAAAGAAAAGGACATTTGTTATGCTAAGTAATTAACCAGTTGAATCTTCCTCGTTTCTAAATAATCCTTTTCCAGTTTAACTAATTTGCAAAGGGAAAGTATCATTTTTTAAAAATTTCCTCAGAAGGAATTAAAACAACTACAGGAGATCACCAAATGTTGACATCAGCAGGAAACCTTTAAATTGCATAGAACCAAATTTCTTAAAACATTATTCTACCTGTGTTGCAGAATATATAGCTGAGAAATCCATTAGCTCTGGGTATCTTTTCCATTTTCATAATTATTGTTATCTCTTCCTCTGGGTATCTTTTCCATTTTCATAATTATTGTTATCTCTTCCTCTATTGTGAAGTGCCTATTACATGAATTCCACTGGGAGCTACTTTTCCATCATGATCAACTCACAGGTTCTGTCAAGTAAAGAACTCCCTAGAGACCTCCCTGAGCATCTACCCAGAAAAAAGAAAGATGTGAGCCAGAGGAGCTTTGCTAGTAGTGATGGTTGCTGTCCCCATTGCAGCTATGCTTACCCTAAACATTTCAGTACTCTTTTGACCTACAAAAACATTCCAGACAGGTCACCCAGGTTTAGGTGTTTTTTTCATCCTTTCTTTCTCTCCACTCCCAGAAACATGAACCTTTAGTGATCATTGAGGAAATAAAATTATTTCTCCTACTGGCGATTATTTTCATCGAGTTTGTCATTTTAAGATAATTTATGTGAAAAAAATGACCCACTTCTCCAAGGAAGACAAGTGAAGGAAAAAATCCTGATAAATCTCTCCAAGAGAAGGGTATAGAATGTAAAATTACAACCATAAATAACTTGACTATTCATCCATCAATAATTGCTACCAAACGAGCTAAAATTTAAAGGGTCTCATAATTAGGAAACAAGAAAATGCAGTTTGAGCTTCTCTTATCCAAAATACTTTTAACCTGAAGTATTTCAGATTTTGGATTATTTGCATACACATAATAATATATCTTGGGGATAGGACCTATGTGTAAACAGGAAATGCAATTATGGTTCATATATACCTTATATACATAGTCTGAAGGTAATTTTATACAACATTTTAACGCATTTGCATTTTCAGTATGACCCATCACATGAGGTCAGGTGTGGAATTTTCTACTAGTGGTTTCACGTCGGCACTCAAAAAGTTTTGGATTTGGAGCTGGGAGTGTAGCTCAGTGATAGAACACTTGCCTAACATGCATGAGGCCCTGGGTTTGATCTCCAACAATGTGGATTTTGATTTTTCAGATTAGGGATATTCAACCTATAATGACAAGCACAATGGAGGACATGAGTTTTGACACTGAAGGACTGCTTCTGTCCATTTCAGGTAAAGACAGACAGGCTTCAAGATTTAGGATTTTTGGTCAGTACAGTGGACCAAAAATCCTCTGAGTAGACACAGAGGAGATTCATTACCCTCCTCCCACCATCTTTTTCTAAACACACAATCAGGATAAAATGCAATCCTCTAAAAATAGATTTAAATGCATCACCTGGCTTACAAGTTCAGGAAAGAGGCCCAAAATAAAAAGGAAAGCAAGACCAGAGTGACAATTAAGAGCTGAAGCAGCATGTTCCAGGGGCACTCTACCCAAATGAAGGCTCTATTAGCTGGGACCTGGAGTTTTAACACACACACTGAGACTAGAAAGTAAGTGACAGGGCCATGGCAAAGGAAGCTTTTGTATACTGTTAGCAGTTTTAAGTTCTATCTTTTTCATGAAACTCTGAATTGAAAAACTCTTCCTCTTTGCCCAGAGGAGAAACAAGAAGATTTCTTTCTACTCCAGTTCCTGGACAAAGGAGCCATAGCAATAAATCAAATTGGAGATGTGAGATCTGAATTTACAATTTGGGTATGATACCAAAAAACCCCAAGCTCAGAAATTAATATAAATGTTTTTCTAATGGGTAAAACCACTAAAAATACAGCATAGGTACATGAAAAATTATTCTATAACTATTTCTTTGTTTCTTTTTGTGAACTAAATTGTGTCCACTGCCTCCCTACCCAAATTCATATGTTAAATCCCTGTCTCCCAATGTGACTGAATTGAAGAAAGGACCTTTATGGAGGTAATTAAGGTTGAATGAAGTCATAATGACTAGTGTCCTTATAAGAGGAAGAAGTGACACCAGGGATATGTGTGCACAGAGGAAAGGCGATGTGAGGACACAGTGAGAGGGCTGCTGTCTACAAGCCAAGGAGTGAGACCTCAGGAGAAACCAACCTTGACGACACCTTGTTCCCAGACTGTCAGCTTCCAGAATTATGAGAAAACCAGTGTCATTTGTTTAAGCCACCTAGTCCATGATAATTTGTTATGACAACCCTAGGAAACTAAGATATTCCAGCATATACGTGGTATCTTTTCTGAAGATAAATTTATACACACAAAAATGCATGGACCTCACAAAGAAAGGGAGTATCATAAGGAACAACAGTGTAGACTCTGCACTCTACAGAAATAAAATAATAAAATAAACTACAGATTATAAAACAACATTGTTTAAAATATTTAAAGAAATCAAAGAAGACAAAGAAACCATAAATAGAGCATAAAGTAATCTGGTGTGGTATCAGACACCTGCAATCCCAGGAATTTGGGAAGCTGAGGGAGAAGGATCACAAGTTCAAGGCCAACCTCAGCAACTTAGCAAGCGATATCTTGCTCAAAAAAATAAAAAATAAAATAAGAAAACAAAAATGGCAAGGGAACTGGAGTTATAGTTCAGTGATAGAGTGCTCTTAGGTTCAATCCCTTGTACTGCCAAAAGAAAAATGTATAGGTTAATGTGAGAACAGAGCATGTTTTTGAAAGGGAACTGTATGTAAATTCTGAAATTAAAAACATGTTGAGTGGGTAAACAGTATTTTAGGCCCAGCTGAAAAGAATTTATTGAATTAAAATTCAAATCTAAAAATGTCTATAAGCATAGGAATGAAAATAGCACAGAGCAGTTAATACACATAAATAGAATGAGAAATCCTAAAATATGCATAGTAACTATTATTTAAAAAAAGGAGGAAATATTTGAAAAGATAAAGGCTGACAATTTCCTGACTAGAAAAAGTAAGATATCTTCAGATTAAAGAAACATATCAGGACCTGAACAGGGAAAATAAAAACCAAATCACATCTAAGCATGTTGTAATGAGATAGCGAATTATCCAAAGCAAAAACAGTCTTAAAAGATACCAGGTTATTGGTCAAAGAATGACAATTGTCCAATAAGGGAGAAGAAAGTTGTCTCAACATTAATAGAAATCAAAATGACACTGGGATGTTATTTCAAAGTTCTGACAGAAAAAAAATTTCTCCCTAGAATTCTACACCCAGTTACAATATTCTTTTAAAATAAAAACAAAAGGAAGATGTTTCAGACAGGCAAATTTACTATTTGCAGAATTCCCTGAAACAACTGGTCAAAAATGCGCCAGAGGAAGCCAGGAATGACAGCACCTGCCTATATTTCTAACTATTCAAAAGACTAAGGCAGGAGGATAGTCTGAGCCCAGGAATTCTAGACCAGTCTAGAGAACACTGTGAGATGCCATCTCAAAAACAAACAAAAAATGTATCATAGGAAGAATAAATTTTTTGTTATACAAGAAGCACATAATAAATACATTGATAAATCTAAATATTTACTATAAAAATAATAATACTGAGTAATGAGGTGGAGATTAGAGTAAAAAGGAGATGGAATTAAAGTACCAGAAAATAGTAATATGGAAGTTCAAAGATTTATTTTAAAGAGTCCTAAAATCTTTTTATTGTTAAGGTGAAGGACAGAAATATTAATTTTATAATCTAAATAAATATTTATGTTAAAATTTGAGAATAACAAATAGGTAATTTGTTAAGTTAATGGCAGGGGTAAGGAAAGAAAAATAACAAAAACCCCAATGAAATGAATGAAAGTCAGGAAGGGATTTAAAAAATCCATGATATACACTCATACATTGCTGGTGGGGTTGCAAATTAGTGCAGCCACTCTGGAAAGCAGTATGGAGATTCCTCAGAAAGCTTGGAATGGAACCACCATTTGACCCAGCTATCCCACTCCTTGGCCTATACCCAAAGGACTTAAAATCAGCATACTACGGAGATACAGCCACATCAACGTTCATTGCTGCTCAATTCACCATAGCCAGATTGTGGAACCAACCTAGATGCCCTTCAGTTGATGAATGGATAAAGAAACTGTGGCATATATATACAATGGAATATTACTCCGCAATGAAGAATGATAAAATTATGGCATTTGCAGGCAAATGGATGAAATTGGAGAATATCATGCTAAGTGAGATAAGCCAATCTCAAAAAACTAAAGGACGAATGATCTCACTGATAAGCGAATGAGGACATATAATGGGGGGTGGAAGGGGTTAGCGTTAGGGTTAGGGTTAGGTTTAGGGTTAGGGATAAAGAGGGTGGAAAGGATGGAGGAAAGAAGGACTGTATAGAGTGAAAAGAGGGGTGGGAGGGGTGGGAAGGAAGGGAAAAAAATAATGAATCAAACATCATTGCCCTATGTAAATTTATGATTACACAAATGATATGCCTTGACTCCATGTACAAATAGAGAAACAACATGTATCCCATTTGTATACAAAAAAAAAAAAAAAAAAAACTGATATGCAGGGGAAAAAAATCCATGATAAATGAAAAATGGCAGCATATTAGGAAAAAAAACCCTCAACATATCTGTAACCATCATAAATATAAATGGATTACATTTGTCTATTAAAATACAGTGACTCCCAGACTTCATTTACCAAATTCAGCTAGATGTTGCTTCAACTCTTTCTGGACTGTATTTTTTTCTGATGAGAAGGCAGTTGGCAGTCATTTTTGCCTTTGTTACTCTATACACAATATGCCTTTTTCTCTATTTTGCTTACAAGTTCTTTAAAATTAGTGTTATAACTTTAAGCAATCTGCTTATGAATTTAAGGTGGCACTTATCTCCCAATCTTAACACAATCTTATTACATCAGTAGAGATAGGCTATCATTAAAAGAACATAAATGATCACAACTTTAATGGAAATTTCCAGGTATAATAATTTAAATATAGGCATAAATTATTGAAATCACAGAATTCATATAAGAAAAAGAGAAGAATTAGGACAGGAAATGCCCACATTATAAATGTACCTGTACAAAGTGCGTAAAGTATGGAAAGTTAAACACTCTGAGTTATCACCAAATCTACCTAGATTCTAGGGTATTTGCAGCTTTGACGCAGATCAAATGGGAAACCAATTAGTAAACTTCCAACTCTCACCTAGCTACCTTTTTTGGTAAATTGGTCCATACATTCCAAAGGTCTTTGTGGATTTTAGGGCAAATGGTACAGCCATCGTACTGTGGTGCGCACCTCAAGAATGAGCCTTTGTGTTAGCAATGGGCAGTGGTGGAGAGACAGAAGGGTGCAGAGGAAAGGTTTTGATGAAGTTCTTTAATTCTTAACTCCCTTAAAATAGAAACATATAGATGAAAAAAATGTTTAAAAAATATTTAAGTCTATTTACTCCTTTCACAAATACCTTAGCAGCATTGCTTTTTCTCCAAAAAGCACATGAAATCAGAACGGAGCTAGTTAATTCCAACAAATGGATGAAGGAAAATTCATGCCTTCTGCAGTGAGGCCCAATATGGTTACTTGCAGTTATTCCTTTCTCTACTCTGGATATGGAGCATAGCCTGGAGTACTGACTCTGCTTTCCATGGCACCTGGCTGAGCAATGGACTCATGAACCTTCTACTCCTCAACTGTGGGTATTCCAGGCCCAAAAGAAATTGATGCCAGAAGATCTGAGGCTTCCAGGACTGCAAGGCAGAGACAGGAAGCAGTAAGTCACATCCAATTGTGGGACAGACTCATACTTGCCTGGAAAAAATGAGAGAACAAAAGTTACTATAACTTAGAAGATTTTCTTATTCTGGAAGGGACCTAATACACTGCAGAAGCCCTTTTGGGTGCAGAACCTTAGGGGAGTGATATGCAAGCCTGTCTGGGTCAGCTTGCCATGGGAGGACCACCAGAGCTCAGATCCAACAACAGAAGCCTCTCCTTCAAAGTCTGTATCGCATGAGACCCTGTGATCATTGCAGGATTCAGAGAAAGTGTGTGTGGGAGGGTAACTACAGTGATAAACAGGAGTAAGTTTTCAACAACCACTAGAGAATGTGAACTTGGGGGTTCATTTACTCCAAATGTTAAAAATGAAATAGTCATGCATGAAGGTTGAATATTGTGGTAGAACTAAATCTGTATGCACTACACACATTTATACAACTACAGAATTATAGACAAGTGTTTTCCAACCTGTAGGTTCAGACCTACTAGTAGTCACAGAAATCAATTTAGTGAGTCTCCACCAGACATTTTTCATTAAATGAAATGGAAAATAAATGAAACTATTCCAGTGTTGTTTCGAAATTTATTTTTTCAGTTATAGATGGTAAGTGTGTATAACTTAGCAATGTAAGTGTATTTCATATTCTGGGTCATGGTCAAAAAGTTTGAGAAGCACTGAATTAGACTACATTGTTTTGAGTAAATAATTTACTCTTTGCCAGTTAGAGGCAGCTTATATCTATAGGAGGAAATATATAGTCTAATGATTCCCGATCCCTTAAAAGAAGTACAATCTATTGTGGTCCATCAGTATTCGTGGAGGATTAGTTCCAAGACTCTCCCTTGGATATCAAAATCCTTTGTACTGAAGTTCCTTATATGAAGTATGTAGTTTATGCATATAACTTACACACATACTCCTGTATACCTTTTATCATCTCTAAATTACTAATACAATGTAATGCTATGTAAATAGTTGTTATACTGTATTGTTTAGGGAATACTAGCAAGAAAGAAATTTACTTTTTCAATAAAGACACTTTTTTTCAATTATTTTGATCTGTGATTGGTCTGATCCATAGATGCAGTATAAAGGGCAACTACAATGAGAATATTAGAAGCTATTTTCGGTAATATTAGCCACCGTTTAAGCATACCTTAGACAAGAGATATATGGGTTATATCATCTCCATTTTGTGCTTAAGGGAAGGTCACTCATTTATTAAGTTAAAGAACTGAATTTTAAATTCAAGTTATCGTGGCTCCAAAATAAGGCCTTTTTCAATATACCAATTAAAAGTGAAGTTACAAAGTAAAAGTGAAGTAACCCATATATCCTAGTCTGAAGGGTATAGTAGAACTAAGTCTATGTGGACTATACATATTTATAGAACTACACATATTTATTTATCACTACACATGTTTATAAAACAAGTCTATTTAGACAGTGTTTTGCAACCTGTGGGTTGAGACCCACTAGCTATACACTATATAGTTCATCTTTCAATAATTCAAAAACTTATTAAAATAATATGTACCTAAATAAGCTACTCAGTCTCCCTACCAAAAACAAAAACCCAAGTTTAAGAATAATTTGTAATGTTAGCTAATTCATACAGAAAATCAATAAGAATATGTAAACTATTCTACAAAGCAAATAGTAAAAAAAAAAAAAATACAAGGTACTATTGAAGTCAGACAAGACCATTTTGGTGTCTTTTCCTCCGATCTCTCAGTTCCAACAAATTCATCTATCACAGCAGGAGAATTAGGATTAGCCTAATAATGCCTGCTGGCAACCTCTTTCTGGAACTTTCTCTAGGAACAGGAAACTGTGCTCTATGGTCTTCTGCTTCCTCCTGCCCTGCTGCTGTCTCCTCCACTGGTATTTCCTCTGCTGTCTTATTTCTTTTTTTAAAGGTAGAGGTCAGAACTCCTTATCTCTCTCCCTGAGTAACTGCACGTTTCTCTTATAGCAGAAAAAGAAAAGCTAAGAGTCAAGTTCATGGCCTATGTGTGCACATTCCTGTATTAATCCCAGAATCCAATGCACATTCTTATTCTGTTTTTCTTTTTCTTCTTTTCCACTACAATTTAAGAACTCCTTACTAGTCTTCATATTTTTTTTATTCTTTTTGGAACAAAAAAGAAAAATAGTTTTATTTAATTTTTACTTTTTAATACACATCCATATATATTTATAGGGCACAATCTGAGACATTTTTTTAATTTATGAATTGAGGTAGTTCAGTGTCCCAGGTTTTCTAAATCACTGCTGTCTTTCCTTTGGTGTTTCCTTTGGTGTTTAGTGGTTTGATGGAACAGATCTCCACTATGGAAAATCACCGAGTTGCCCTGGCTTTTTACAGTCATGTATCCATTACAGGCCTGTTTTATTTTGACAACATTTCATCTTTTTTCTTCTGTACCCAGAAACAATTAGAGGTCCAAGAACTAAATTGATAGTTCCTACATGAGCACTCTCTCGCTCACATAATGGATTCCCAAATAGCTTCATTCTCAGGGCGATTTTTTCATTTGGTTTTTATAATGTGCTTTTCAAAAGACCTAGGAACATGTAACAACAAATCCCATCATTATGTACAACTATAATGCACCAATTTTTTAAAATGGGGGGTGGGGAAAGTCCTGAGAACACCAGTAAGATTCCTTCATCACTGTTTTTTTATATTTGTCCTTCTATTGGCTCTGAAGTGTGGCCTCTGTGATTCTTATCTTAAGTTTTGAGCCAAAGGATGTTTACTTAAGGAAGAAGGAAATCTACAGCACTCTTAAAAAGGAAGAGTCCTCAGGAGGAAACTTCCTCAGCACTTACTGTAGACTCAACATAGCCTGCAGTGAAGAAAACAGGACCACCCCGCCTAACCTCCTGCAGATATGTCTTCCACATTGTTCTGCTCACACAGATCTGAGTCCATCCAATATGTTACCAATGTTTACTGGTGCTTGCTGGGTTCTAGGGAAATGGCAGGTCTGACTCCTATTGGACTGTGGCTCCCAAACAGTCATCAGTTGTTTGCTGCCTCAAAGTGCAGTTTCCCTCTCATACATACAAAACAGGCTACTGCTGCAGAGAAGGACAAGGTTACGCATCAAGAGGGGAAGGAGGACTGTCCTTGGTGTGTCTGCTATACACATTTGAGGGCTCGAAGGCCACCTGCCAAGCATGAATCTCTTAAGGGAACAGTCATAAAGTCACAAAGTCCTTTGCCATCACATGCTGCCACACAGTGGTGCTGTACAATTAAGTTGGCACTCTGTGTTCATTTCCCCATCCAGGTTCCCTCTAAACTGCCAGGACTCATCCTCATAGTCCTGAGCACATTAGCTTGGCAAACTGTCCTTAGTGGAAGGCTTTTCTTCCTGGTCTGTGAGTCAGGGCTGGCTCCCACAGGCACCAGGCAGCAGCTTTCACTGCTGTAAGGATATGAGGTTTCATCTTCCCTATCACAATTTCTGAAACAGGTCAGTGCAGTTCAATTTACAGTGAGAGAGAACTAAAATGCAAATCTCACTAGCAGAACTGAGGGCATAAGCAGAGACCAATAACTGGCTGCAACATAAAAAAAATTCAGAGAAAGAAAACATCTAATCCCAGACAGAAAGAGGTGGGCAGCCTGCATCACACCAAGACTCCGAATGAATAAGATCTTTGCCTTTAGTCACTGGTTCTCATCATTTCCTCAGGATAAATTGAAGACAGATTCCAGAATTTGCAGTACATATACAGCTGGCCCTCTGTATTCATGGGTTCCACGTCCACATGTCAACCATGTGGTTGTGTACCAGTGGTCGAGCACTTGCCTAGCATATGTGAGGCACTGGGTTCGATTCTCCGCACCACACATAAATAAATGAATAAAATAAAGGTCTAGCAACATCTAAAAATTTTTTTAAAAGTCCACTTGCTGTTTAAAAACCATATATATTTGAAAAAATTTCATCTGTATTGAACAAGCACTGACTTCTTTCAATGTTATTATTCCCTAAACAATACAGTATAACAACTATCTACACAGTATTTTCATTGTCTTAAATATTATAACTAATCTAGGAATAATTTAAAGTATACAGGAGGATGTGTGTAGGTTATATGCCACTACTAAGCCATTTTATATAAGGATTTTAGTGCCTGCAAATTTATGTATTCACGGGGGTCCTAGATCATATCCCCCAAGAACACTGAGTAATGAACATAATTTATAGTCAATTGTAGATTAGTAAACTCATAATTCTGATTCTACAGAGTTGATTCAGCCTTTAGAAAAATTACATCATCTCCATAAAGTCCTACATTTATAAAAATTACCAGGGATAACTGAAACTAAGCAGGCCCTACCTTTGAAATAATTATTATTAATTTTATTTTTGAATAGATAATACATTCATCTATTCAGGTATCAAGTTCATATAAAATTATATTCATTAGGAATTCTTGCTTCTACCCTGTCCCCAAACTCCTCTGCACCCATAACCAATTTTACTACTTTCATATATATCCTTCCAGCATATAAATATGCAAATATAACTAAAAGAATATACTTACGTGATAGTCAGAACAATGATCCCAAAAAAAGATGTCCATGCCCCAATCCCCAGAGTCTGTGAACTTATTTCTTTATATGGCAAAAGGGACTTTGCAGATTAAATTAAGATTTTTGAGGTGCAGAGATTAGTCTACATTATCCAGGTGAATTCCACATCATCACAGGGGTCTTAGTGCAGTTTTAGGTATAAACAATTTCAGAATTATGAATGCTACAAATTTATAAGCAAAATCACTTGAAAACTTTATTAGAATCTTTTATATTTGTCACATGAGTTTTAATAATACTTTTTATTTTAAATTTCATTTCAGCATTCATGGTTGAAGATAGCAAACACTGATGAAACAAAACCTTAAAATTAAATTTTAACCAGTGTGATGGTATACAACTGAAATCATAGTGGCTCAGGAGGCTGAGGCAGGAGGATCATGATTCGAAGCAAGCCTAAGGCACTAAGCAACTCAGTGAGATCTTGTCTCTATAAAAAATACAAAATAGAGCTGGGGATGTGGCTCAGTGGACAAGTGCCCCTGGGTTCAATCCCTGGTACCCCCACCAAAAAATTAAATTTTATTATTCCAAATTTTTCACAAGACTAAACAAGTGAATTAGAAATGAATACAATTAAGTTTTCTGACAATACAAGAATTTAAAGTCACACTAAAATTTTGGGGACAATGTGTACACCACTAAGTGCTTTGATTTCTATCAGTAAAACAATTTACCCTAGGGACCTTTCTCTGCAAATACATAGGGGTGATCCTTTCATAGCTATGCAGTGGATACAGAATGATTTATTTAGCCAGTCCCTTATTAATGAATATTTGGAAGGATGCTACAATAAATAATCTTGTATTTTTATCATTTTGTTGATATGCAGGTGAATCTGTATGTACATTATCAGAAGTCAGTATGTTGCGTCAAAACCCTTTTTGGAAACAAGAATAGCATGTCACAGAAGGTTGGTAGATTGCAGTATGGTATGGTGAGTCTACTGGCAAAGATGGCTATGATAATTCCTCTCATCTTTATGTGCACATCCATTTATAATGTGACTTTGCCACTTCTTATCAAGAAGTCAAATTTGCTTTCCCATCCCTGAAATCTGGACTAGCTTATGATCTGCCTTGGCTGTTAGTGTAGCTCGGAGAGTGGGGTTGGGTTCTTTGTCTCATGAATATGAAGAATAAAATCCACTCACACAAGGGTGAGAGAAAAGTAACAGGATTTATTAATAGAAAGAAAGCAGAGCTCCCAAAGAGTTCCCAAGAGAGGGAAACCAAAAAGTGGTATTATCTAGGGGTATATGTCGATCATATAGGTTTAAGGAAGTCAGCCCCCTGCCCAATCCTGGGGAAGGCATTCAGTGTCCATGAGATATTAGTGAAACATCAGTCCAATTAAAATTTAAATCGAGCACTTTTCCTTCTTCGGAGAGGCATGGACCCCAGTCACAAAAGTCCTGGTTTAAAAATAACCTCTTTTGTGGGCTAAGGAAATGAGCAGACACTTCACAGAAGAAGAGCTACAAGCAATCAAAAGACATATGAAAAAATGTTCAACATCTCTAGTAATAAGAGAAATGCAAATCAAAACTACACTAAGATTCCATCTCACCCCAATTAGAATGGCGATCATCAAGAATACAAGCAACAATAGGTGTTGGCGAGGATGTGGGGAAAAAGTTACACTCATACATTGCTGGTGGAGTTGCAAATTACTGCAGCCACTCTGGAAAGCAGTATGGAGATTCCTCAGAAAGCTTGGAATGGAACCACCATTTGACCCAGCTATCCCACTCCTTGGCCTATATCCAAAGGACTTAAAATCAGCATACTACAGAGATACAGCCACATCAATGTTCATAGCTGCTCAATTCACAATAGCCAGATTGTGGAACCAACCTAGATGCCCTTCAATTGATGAATGGATAAAGAAACTGTGGTATGTATATGCAATGCAATATTACTCAGCCATAAAGAAGGATAAAAGTATGGCATTTGCAGGCAAATGGATGAAGTTGGAGAATATCATGCTAAGTGAGATAAGCCAATCCCAAAAAACCAAAGGCTAAATGATCTCTCTGATAAGTGGATGATGACACATAATGGGGGGGGGTGGGAGGGAGGCAAGAATGGAGGAAGGATGGATTGTATAGAGGAAAAAGAGGGGTGGGAGGGGTGGGGAAAGGAAAAATAATAGAGTGAGACAAACATCATTACCCTATATACATGTATGCTTACACAAATGGTATGACTTTACTTCATGTACAACCAGAGAAACAAGTTGTACCCCATTTGTTTACAATGAATCAAAATAAATTATTTTAAAATTTTTAAAAAATAAATAAAAGTAGCCTCTTTGGAAGTTTCTTAGAAAGCATCTACAGGTGTTGTTTGTGCTCTACTGCCCAAGAAGTTACCCAGGGGACCATCTTCCTATTCTCCCAAACTTATCTCTTCCTCTTGGCATCCGTAGGAGTGGAGCAAGTACTGTTGTTGGACTTCGATGCCTGAGTCTCAAAAGGCCTTGTAGCTCCTCTCTGTCCAAACCCTGAGTCCTCCATGTGAAGAAGCCTGAGCTAACCTCCAGCAGGATGAAAGAGCTGTAGAGAGAGGCAAACCAACAGCTGGATCAGGTAAGGAAGACCATCTTGGACCATTCAGCTCCAGAGGAGCCAGTTAATAACTACCGCTGTGTAAGTGACCCCTAGGAGAGACGTCAGAAAATCCAAGCTCATCCCAGCCCAATTGCCAGCACACAGCCTGCTGTTGTTTTAAGCTACCATGTTTTGAGGAAATTTATTATAAATGAGCAACTCACACTTCAGGGAAGTTTTTTCTCCTAACAAGGCTCATTTCAAAATGTTGTACAAAATGTTCATTGGCCACAGTGAACCAATCAGCAGATTTTAGATATCCTGTGGACTCAGAAGTTTTCCCAACACGGGCTGGGGTGTGGTTCCGTGATAGCATGCTCACCTAGCACACATAAGGCCCTTGGCACCACATAAAAATAAAATGAAAGCATTGTGTACAATATACACAATACAATATATGTATTTTTAAAAAAAGAAGTTTTCCCAAAAAAGCCCAATCAATTCCACTGGTCTTGTGTTTAGCAGTTGGGGTTGTAAATATTGACCTACACCTCAACTCAGGCAAACTGGTTGGCCCACCACACCCTCTCTTTCATAAAGAGAGAATAAATTTATTGTGTGTCAGAGGTCTGGCCAGGATATGGGACTCCTCTTCACGGAGCATCTCATTTACCTGTTGGGGAGCTGCCACTGTTAAAGGGAAAACCTCCACTTTCTACATCATCCTTTCTGACACACAATATGGTGCTTCTCATCAAGAAATTAGGGAAATGAAGAGTCTGATAGTACCCTGGTTACTTAAATCTGGCTCAGAAAGACAATATTCTATTCAATTTGTGAACTAGAAAACTAGTGTTTCTGAAGGTAAAGAAAACAAACTTAATGTGTCACAACTAGCATTTTTTTAAAAAAATAGTATTTATACACCCATGTTTGTAACAGCCTTATTCACAATAGTCAAAAGGTAGAAGCACTCCAAAGCATCCAATAATGCCTGAATAAACAAAATGTATCACTGTATATACACATAATGGAATATTATTCAGCCCTAAAAGGAAGGAAATTTCAACACATGCTACAATATAGAAAACATTGAAGCCATTAACAAAAGAAAAAAAGAAGTATACTTTCACTCATGAGATATCTAGGATTGTCTTTGTCATAGAAGCAAAATAGAATGGTGGTTGTCAAGGTAGAGGAAGGGAAATGGGGAGTCCCTGATTAGTGGGTACAGAAGATGAAAAATGTCCTGGATATGAAAGGTTGTGATGGTTGCACAAAAATGTGAATGCACTAAATGCCACAGAACTGTACATTTGAAGATAGTTAAAATGGGAAATTTTATGGTATATGTTTTACCATAATAAAATAATAGTGATACAATGAAATAGAATAGAATAAAATGCAGGTTATATAGATGCATTTACTGTACCAATGTATTAAGGCCTACACTTATAATTATGTGTGTTGAGGTTTGGATAACAACCATGGGTGAGACAATGCAAGGGTGTTCAGAGGTGAAATAATTAGATAAGAGTTCTGACCTAATCAGTGGGTTAATAACTTGAGTGGATTAACTGGGTAGTAAATTTAGGGCAGGTAGGGTGTGACTGGAGGAAGTAGGTCACTCTGAAGTACCACTGGGGTTTATGTTTTGTCCCTGGTGAGCAGAGCTCTCTACTTCTAGGCTGTCTTAAACTGAGCAGCTTTCACCACCATGCCATTTCACCATGATGTTCTGCCTCAACTCAGACCCAGAGCTATGGAGTTGGCTGACCATGCACTGAACCTCTGAAACCAAACTTTCCTCCTCTAAGTTTTTCTTGTTAGGTATTTCAGTCACAGCAATGCAAAGCTGACTAAAACAATGTACTTTTCTCTATATTTTTCATGCTTTAATGAAAGAATTAATTGCCACCATATACCACAAAATGAAGTTTCAGTAAACAGTGGACCACATATATGACGGTAGCACCATAAGATTATATCACCTAGTGACATAGCCTTCTTACTTTGTGTAAATGCACACTATGATATTTGCACAATGACAAAAATAACTTAGTAATGTATTTCTCCTACCACATCACTGTTGTTAATTGACATGTGAATGTATTAGAAACTAGAACAGAAAATGTCAGAGTATGTGGCCCATAATAAGCGCTAGGTATTGTTTTATGAAAATTTTGCTCCAGTTAGGATTGTGTGTGTGTGTGTGTGTGTACGGAATCATGATTTTCTTTTTTGTTATTATTAATGAATATTAATTAATCAATTGCACAAATTAATGGGTTGACTGATATTTCCACACATGCATATCTACCCTCCCCTCTACATTCTCTTGTCATCCCCTCTCTTCCCTCTCACTGAGTCAAGATGTTAAATGTATATTGGATTGTGGTTTTTAAAAAAAATTGAAAAATGCCAGGTATGATGGTATATGTCTTTACTCAGGAGGATGAGACAGCAAAATCACATAAGCCCATGAGTTCAAAACCAGCATGGGCAACACACTGAGACCACAGCTCGTTTAAAAAAAAAAATTTAAATCTTGATCTGTGTTTGGTCTCTATTTCCCATTGCACAGCTCCTTTATTTTTGAATTTGATATTCTTTTCCCAGTGGAAGTGATTTAACTTTGATATTCATTTACCCAAGCAGAAAAAATCCTTTCCCTACAGTCTTTTCATCATAATCATTTTTCTCCATCTGACTGCTCTTGGTAACTAGATTTTTATATGCCAGATTAACCAGTAAATTCATGTACAGACATTCTATCATCTTGCTCCGTGGACTGTTGGTGAAAGCATTAGCATACATCATGATGAGAGACTATGACATAGGGTTTATGCATCAACTGAGAAAAACTACAGTTCCTTTAAATCACAGAGTGTTTGAATTCTGAAATTCCTTGGTGGTTGTGGCTTCTAAGGCTCTTACACTCATAGGAATCCTTTCTATAACATCCCAAACCATAGGTTGTTCATCTGTGCCTGAACACTTCTGGGAACAGTAAGCCATCTAAGTTCATTGCTAGAGAGCGTATGAGAGTTGTTTCATGGCAAAATTGGGTGGGTAAATCAATCTGAAACCTGTAAGAACATCTCTGATTAGTTAAGCCTTGATCAAACTGACAAGTGCGTGGAGCATATCTGTTACTGATTTCAGCAGGATCCTTCATGGGGTGTGTGTACTGGTTTGAAAGAGTGCAATTTAATTTTCTATGCATTTTACCAGTACTGAACACTTAATGCCAAGCACTTCTAAAACAGGAGAGGACAATGGTCCAGTGACTGCCTACCGGTCATTCCATTCTACCTACACAGTCCCAGAGAGAGAGACATTCGTGGCCTGGGGGATCTTCCTCCTGGATGGATGTGGCCTCTGCTCCCCATTCCCTCCCTCTCACAGGGGCTACTTCCAGTGGGGTGGCAGAAGGGACTTCAGGTGCTCAGCAATTCCTGTGGCTGGTGGGGGTGTCTAGTTGTGGGGATCAGTATATAAAAGTTCACTTGATGACTATAGAAGCCACATTTTCCAATACTGGTTTTGTTTGTAATGAAAATTGTAGTTTGACACTCCTGCCTTATTTTTTGCCTTGGAGGATGTTACTCATTAGGCCTCCTCACATGCCAACAACATAGATTTATACACCAAAATATCTAATGTAAGTTGCACAACTATGCTGATTTGTGAAACTACAAGTTAGATTTGTGAAACTACTAGTTAGATTCCAACCCTCTATGGCTGCTCCTCATTCCAACATCCTTTACCATCCTACACATCATTATTACAAACCTTCCCCAGTATTCAAGCTCCTACCAAACCTCCTTGGCTGCCAGTGTAAAACTTCATCCCTTCAACTTCAAAGGGAAAGTGAGGACATGGCAGACATAGTACAACTCCATCCTTCCCTCTGCAAAAGCTTCTCCTAGGAAAACAGAGACAATAGAAGTGTCATAGACATTCTGAAATTATGAGACTTATAGGCAGGAGAAGTGGGGAACCTTGTTATTTGATCTCAATTACCAGTTCACTGTGCAAGAAAAATTAAAAGGAACAATAGACAAAATAAAAACTAAAAATTAAGGGGAAAGAAGAAACAAAGAAAAAGAAAAAGAGGTTTCACAGAAGATACAGTTAGAGCATTCCCTCAGTATACCTACAGGGTGAATTCCAGGACCCTTCTCAGATACCAAAAATTCTTGGATGCTTAAGATTCTTATATAGAATTGCACTAGGTGCATAAAATCTATACAACCTTCCCATATACTTTAAATCATCTTAGATTACTTCAAGTCCTAATGCAATGTAAATGCTATGTAGATAGTTGTTATACTGTGTTGTTTAGGATTAATGACAAGAAAAACAAGTCTGTACCTGTTCAGCACAGGCAGGTTTTATTCCTGAATATTTTCCATCTGCAGGCAGTTGAATCCTCAGAAGCAGAAATCCCAGATGCAGAGGGCCAGCTGTATTTAACAGCTCTCCTGCACATCTATCTCTACCTCATTTATGCTGATTCAAAGGATGAGGTGTCTTTCTACAGTAAAAATCATTTTCTAAACTTATGCTTCTGTTCATCCTTTCCAAACCCTCAAAATGCTGCTCCATCAGTTAATTCTTTTGCTTTCTGGTTGTCACCACCCTAATTTATATCTTTTCTTTTTTTTTTTTTTTTTTGAGGAGGAGATTCTGGGGATTAAATCCAGTGGCACTTAAACACTGAGCCACATCCCCACATCTCCAGCCTTTTTTGCAGGACAGAGGACAGGGTCTCACTAAGTTGCTTAGGGCCTCACTAAATTAGGGAGGCTGGCTTTGAACATGTGATCCTCTTGCCTCAGCCTCCAGAGCCACTGGGATTAAGGGCATGTGCCACCACGCTTGGCTAGTTTTTATCTGAAATGTCCCCCAGGATCCCAGTTGTTAAATAAGTGCTTTATCTCCATCTTGGCACTCTTGGGAGGTAGTAGAGACTTCAAGAGGTGGGGCATAGTGGAAAGTTCTCTAGTCATTGGGGGTGTGCCTTTGAAGGGGGATAGTGGGAAACCAGAACTTTCCTCTCTTTTTTTCTTCCAGTCATGAAAAGAATGGCTTTTATCTGCCCTGTCCCCCATAATATGCTGTCTTGCCACAGGTCCAAAAGCAACTGGCCATGGACTGAAACCTCCAAAATTGTGAGCTAAAACAAACCTTTCCTCTTTATAAAGTGATCATCTCAGGTATTATTTATAGTGACATGAAGCTTACTAACCCATTCACTCTGCTTGACCACCAACTTCAACTTATAAACAAACTCTCCTACTCTAGAAAGATCTCATGTCTAGACCATCCCATGTCTCTTAATATTTGTATCCAGATTTTTCAAAACCCTTTATTCACTGCCCCACTTTCTCCTACCACTGTCCTAAAATTATGTTTGCAAAGAGCACCAGTAATAACCCAACTCCCAAGTGATCTGAGCACAGTCTAGACACAAAGCACTTAACCATGCTACTTCCTTTTCTTTGGATGTTTTCCCTTCTCTTTATAAGGATCATGTTTTAAGCATATTTCTGTATCAGTGCCTAGCATAGTGCCATGTTCAGTTCTCAATACACTTCAGTTTTGGATATCTGGGTGAAAATGGAGGCGCCAAAGAAAGAAATAATTACCTCCTGGCCAGCACCTGATAGCAGTTTTTATAAAATTAACCATATAGAGCAAACCTGGTGATTGCTGTGAACTTTTTTTTTTTTTTCTAATTCTTCAAGGATCAAAAACTGTTCATTTAGTTCCTAGAATGCTGCCAAAGGATAACTATACTAAATCAAACCCATTTTTCATTGTCCATAAAAAAATCATGTTGTTTCTTGGTAACATCAATTTTCAATAAAATGATTATCTTAGTGAAATTACTTCTCATCTGGAGCACATAGTGGTGATAGCTGCATTAGATATGATTACAGGATTAATGTTTTCCATAAATGAAAATACCTATAATGTCTGGTTACAGATACTAGTTTTAAAACACTTCTCTCTCTTAATCATTCAACTGTATAAGTCCCAAGTACGGTAAGTATACTGAAATACTTTAGAAAAGGTGAATTTTGGTGCAAGGGATGTATTATTTTCGTTCTCCTTCTTTGGAATAGCAAAAGGGAATTTTCAACTATGAAATAGGACACAAAACAAGAACAGGCATGAACCATTCCAAGGAATGGGAACAGATAGTAGTGAAAGCTTAACCACGTGGCTTCACATGGAATCACAAGAAATCAGAATTAAAAGAAACAAGTCAGGCCAAGAACCAGAATACCAAGTGACAGGGACCACTGGTAGCTTTGGCTACTGATTCTACTGATTTTGAGATATAGGCTGAGTCTGGTGGTAAGGCCAGAACCTAAATGGAATGGAAACACAAGCTAGAAACCTAGCACTTTATGGCCCATGACAGTGGATAACTAAAAAATGCTGGACAGAGACCAGAGTAGCCCATGGAAGCCTACCAATGGCATGGACTTTACTTTTGGGCTCCTTATCCATATTTCAGTTGCAGGCAATTTTCTCTGGATTGGAAACCACATTGTTATAGCCTAGAAATTAGTTCCAATAGTGAACTTAGAGACCTGATAACTTGACAGACATGATACCTTTGATTTATCTCTGGGGACAAGAAGTCTGAGGGAGACAAGCCTTTATTAAAAAAAAAAAAAAAGACATGGGCTAAGGGTATAGTTCCGTGGTAGAGTGCCTGCCAGACATGCATAAGGCCTTGGGTTCTATTACTAGCATTGCAAATTTTTAAAAAGACAAGATAGAGAAGCACCAGGAATATATATGTACTCATGATATATGAAAAGGATGAGAAAATGTAGATAATATATTGACCTAAATTGTGTGAAGAAAAAGTTTATTTTTCAGTGATATCCCATAACGTACTTCAACAAGTTTTATTGGAAGACAATATACACCACGGTAGACACTACCATTGATTGACCAGCATTGCATAGGGGTTTTAGGTTTTCTTCTACAGTTGTCCCTTGCTATCTGCAAGAAATTGGTTTCAGGACTCCCATGAATATGAAACTCCAAAGGATGTTCAAGTCTCTTACATAAAATGGGGTAGTATTTTCAAATAACCTACACACATCTAGATTACTTATAATATGTAATACAATATAAATGCTAGGAAAATAGATGTTATATTGTATTATTTATGGAATAACAACAAGAAAAAGAAAGACTGTACGTGTTCAGTACAAATACAATTTATTATCATTATTATTATTATTATTAGTCTGCAGTTGTTTGAATCTGTGGATGTAGAACCTAGATACAGAGGGTCAGTTGTATTCTGAGAAGTTAAAATACCTTTCTGTTGATGTCCACTTATGGGAAAAAGTTCACCAGTCAGGTCAAGTTTGGTACAAAATATATAAAGGAAAAAAATGATTACTCTGCCATTTGTTTCATATATTTCAATCGTTCACCCTTATCAGTAAATTCATGGGATTCATTGCCACCTGGATGTTGCCCACAATGTTACATTAGTGTTGCTCTTACAGCCCAAAATGTAGTATGCTGTACTTCACATCTGTGTAGCTGGTATACATACATTATGAATCCAAGTTTATATGCTATTATATTGACCCAAATGGCAATGCTAGTGGCAGAGATACCCAGTGTGTTCCCTATCAGAAAGATGGCAGCTTCTGCCTTACTATCAAGTGTATTCTATTCATTCTTTGTTCTCTGCTCCCCCATTTAAAACAAGAAAAAGAAAAATTGAATTATAAAGAATTTCCCGTTGTTTTGGAGAATCTACTATGGTGGACTAGAGGGAGGCTGCGTTCCTTGTCACTCCGTAACTCGAGTTTCAAGAAGAGGATATCTGTTTCTCTGTGAGGCAGTCTTTGTTGCTTATCCATTCCCTGCTGTTTACCCCATTTGTCCCCTGTGATCACCTGCAGTTTGCCAGTATATTGACTACTTTTTGAGTGTAGATTGCTCACTGACTGGTGCCTATCATCTGCCATTTGCTTGCCTCTTGCCTGCCCATCGCCTGCCTTTCACCTACCCATCACCCACCACCTAAGGTCCACCTGTCGATCCTTTGCCGGTAGCCTGCAGACTGACTGCAGACAGCCAGTGGCTCACCAGCTGCCTGCTGTTGCCTGGAAGTCCACTGTCACAGTACCTGAAGGTTTGGTTACACATGGCTGCTGCCATTTTGAGACAACAGCTAGGACCTGTAGGACTCCCGGCTGTACTGCCTGAGCCCTGTCTCCAGGACTGCTCAGTCCGACTGACCATACCCTGCCTCCAGGACCCCTGCCCAACCAACTGCACCCCACATTCAGGAACCCCGGCTGACCACGCCCACACCCCAAGCTGCAGCTACGCATTTGCCAACACATTTGGAAGCCAGAGCTGCCATCTTGGATTATCCTGAAAGCTGTAGCTTTCATCTTTAGGTGGGGCAAATCCCCTCCTGAGACACCTGCTGGAGACTGGGAGCTCATTGTCAGGTACCTCTCATGCATCAGTTTACTGAACACTGGGAGGTTTGAATACTATATGACTATTATAGTATAGATTTTTTTTCTTTTCTTTTCTTTTCCTCTTTTTGAAAATTTATGTTTTTATTTCTTTACTTTTCTTGCTCTATTTTCCTTTTGCTTACCTATTTCCTCAGAGTCTCTTTCTCACTTTCTCATGCTAACAACCAACTTCATTTGATTACACTTTCATTCTTTCTATGATCTAGAACTTCTACACACTCTTTTCTTATCCCATTAACAGTTACATTTTACACCCCTCCCCATCCTCTTTGTCCTCCTTTAGAAACTGCAGACCTTATTGCAAATCTACTTGTTATACTGTAGATAATAATTGAAATCATCCTCTCTGTTTATTATGACAATATTATTGAAGTCTTCACAGTGGCTATTTGGTTTAGTGCTGCATGTTGTCTGTACTGGGTGCTGCTAATATTGAACTCCCCCTTAAAGAAGAGGTTTTGGAAACCTGCAGGGTCACTAAGCCTACAGTGGGAAGACTGCAATACCCCAGATCTGCACTGCTAGAGGGGAGATACGTGAACAACACAAAAAAACAAGGGAAGAAAATGATCCAAACAAACCAAGATTCTATATTAATAAAATCCAATGACAGCATGGTAGAAGAAATGTCAGAAAAGGAGTTCAGAATATACTTAATTAAAATGATTTGTGAAGCAAAGGATGAGATAAGAGAGAAAAAGCAGGCAATGAATGTTCACTCCAATAACAGTTGAAAGAGCAACTGCAGGAAGCAAAAGATCATTTCAACAAAGAGATAGAAATTCTCAAAAAAAAATCAGAAATCCTTGAAATGAAGGAAACAATAAACCAAATAAAAAACTCAATGGAAAGCATTACCAACAGACTAGATCACTTGGAAGACAGAACCTCAGACAATGAAGTCAAAATATTTAATCTTGAAAATAAAGTTGACCAAACAGAGAAGATGGAAAGAAATCATGAACAGAACTTCCAAGAACTATGGGATAGCATGAAAAGACCAAATTTAAGAATTATCAGGATTGAGGAAGGCACAAAGATACAAACCAAAGGAATGAACAACCTATTCCATGAAATAATATCAGAAAATTTCCCGTCTGAAGAATGAAATGGAAAATCAAATACAACAGGCTTACAGAGCACCAAATGCACAAAATCCCAACAGATCCACACCAAGGCACATTATAATGAAAATGCCTAACATCCAAAATAAAGATAGGATTTTGAAGGCTGCAAGAGAAAAGCATCAGATTACAAATAAAGGGAAATTAATACAGATATCAGCAGATTTCTCTGTCCAGACCCTAATAGCTAGAAGGGCCTGGAACAACATATTTCAAGCTCTGAAAGAACATGGTTGCCAACCAAGAATCCTATACCCAGCAAAACTAATCTTCAGATTTGAAGACAAAATAAAATCCTTCCATGATTAAAAAAAAAAAAGTAAAAGAATTTACAAATAGAAAGTCTGCACTACAGAACATTCAGCAAATTATTCCATGAGGAAGAAATGAAAAACAACAAATGAAGGTCAGCAAAGGGAGGAATTACCTTAAAGGAAAAACCAATCAAAGGAGAAACCAAGTCAAGTCAAAAACCAAAAATAAGCCAAAATGACTGAGAATAGAAATCATATCTCAATAATAATCCTGAATGCTAATGGTCTAAACTCATACTTCAAAAAACACAGACTGGCAGATTGGATTAAAAAGAAAGACCCAACAATATGTTGCCTTCAAGAGACTCATCTCACAGAAAATGACATCCACAGACTAAAGGTGAAAGGATGGGAAAAAAACTACCACACACACGGACTCAGTAAGAAAGTGGGGGTTTCCATCCTTATATCAGAAAAAGTGAACTTCAAGTCAAAGTTAGTCAGAAGGGATAAAGAAGGACATTTCATACTGCTTAAGGGAACCATAAATCAGGAAGACATAACGATCATAAATATTTATGCCCCAAACAAAGGTGCATCCATGTACATCGAACAAATCCTTCTCAATTCCAGGAATCAAATAGACCAAAACACAATAATTCTGGGTGACTTTAACACACTGCTGTCACCATTGGATAGATCTTCCAAACAAAAACTAAACAAAGAAACCATAGAACTCAATAACACAATCAATAACTTAGACTTAACAGACACATATAGAATATTCCATCCATCAACAAATGAACATGCTTTCTTCTCAGCAGCACATGGAACCTTCTCTAAAATAGACCATATGTTATGCCACAAAGTAGCCCTTAGTAAATGCAAAAAACCAGAGATACTACCTTGTGTTCTACTAGATCATAATGGAATGAAATTAGAAATGAATGACAAAATAAAAAACAGAAATTACTCCAGCACCTGGAGACTAAATAATATGCTATTGATTGAAGCATGGATAACAGAAAACATCAGGGAAGAGATAAAAAAATTCTTAGAGGTCAATGAGAATGATGATACAACCTATCAAAATCTCTGGGACACTATGAAAGCAGTACTACGAGGAAAATACATTGCATGGAGTACATTCAACAAAAGAATAGAAAGTCAACAACTAAATTACCTAACATTACATGAGATACATAAATATCTCATTGCTTAAAACACTAGAATCCCTGAAAATCTGTGTAAACATTTAATTTTGATATTCCAAATAATATTTTGGTTTTAAATCTTATTCATGGTTCCATCTGAAGTTAATGCATAAACTGCAATCTATTTTATCTTCTTGTATAGAATCAACTATTATTTTGTGCTTTAGAGTCCTAAGGGCCAAAGTAACATCTCTCACAGATTCTGAAAACTACACTAGAAAGAATTATCTTAACCTCTTTTGGTAAGAAGTTTTCTAACTCTTCTGGAGTAGTAGAGAAAAATTAATATCCTTTCCTTAACTGTCACAAGGTTTATGGCTGAGACACCTCTGCCCCAAAACAAAACACAAATTAACAAGAGAAAAACATAACAAAATTTATTTAATATGCTTTAAATGATACAGAACTCTTCCGAAATGAAGTTCCAAAGACCCAGGGAAACTGTGTTTTTAAAAAAGTTTTAATTGACACATAATAATTATGCATACTTATGGGGTATAGTGTGATAGTGTGATACATGTATAACATGTATAATAACCAAATTAGGGGAATTAGCATCTCCTTAAGTTTACCATTTCTCTGTGTTAGAAGACTTCAAACTACTTTCTTCCAGATCTGTATTTATAAAATACATAACAATTGTTGACTATACTATCCTACTATGGTATGGAATATGATAAAACTTATTCCTATTTAACTGCATTTTAGTATCCATTATCCATCTTCCCTTTGTATTACCTTATATCTCTCTTTTCACTCTGTCTCACTGAGAATTGAACCCAGGTATCCTTTACCACCGTGCTGCATCCCCAGTCCTTTTAATTATTTTATTTTCCATCAGGGTCTCACAAAGTTGCTGAGGGTCTCACTAAATTGCTGAGGTTGCCCTCAAACTAGTGATCCTGGTCTCCAACCTGCCTCAGCTTCTGGAGTCACTGGGATTAAAGGCAATCACCACCACACCCAACCTACCCTACGGTTTGAATCCACACAACTACAACCAATCAATTTTTGACAAAGGTGTCAAAACAGTGTTCAATAAATGGTGTGAGGAAACTGGATATCCATATGCAGAAGAATGAAACTAGACCTCTAGGCTTACTACCAACAAACAAAATCAAATCAAAATAGATCAAAGACCTAAATAAGACCTGAAACGAGGAAAATAATGGAAGAAAATATAGAAGAAACATCTCAATACATTAATATAGCTAATTTTTAAAACAAAACTCCCAAAGTACAGGGGGCAAAAGCAAAAACAGACAAACAGGATATCAAAGTAAGAAGCTTCTGTAAGCAAAGGGAAAAAAACCAACAGCAGAATGAAGATATGATCTATATAATGGAAGAAAATATTTACCACCAATACATTTGGTAGGGGGTTAAATCCAAAAGACACTCAAACAACTAAAGAGCAAGAGAACTCAATTTAAAAACAGGCAAAGGACATGAATAGATATTTCTTTTAAAAGAAGACCTACAGATGGTCAACAGGTATTTTTTAAATGTCCAACAACACGAATCATCAGGGAAATGCAAATCAAAACCACAATGAGATAGCCCCTCACCACATTAAGAATAGTTATTAATAAAAATACTAAAGGTAACAAGTGTAGATAAGCATAAGGGGGGAAAACCCCTTACACACTATTGATGAGAATGTAAATGAGTGTAGTTATGGAAAACAGTAAGGAGGGGGGTTCCTCAAAGAATTAAAATAGAACTATCATATGATTCAGCAATCCCACTCCTGGGTATATTCAAAGAAAATAAAACCCCTATGTCAAAGAAGTACCTACCTCCTCAGACCAAGATGGATAGAGGGTGACTGCATCTCATGTCGCTCCAGAACTCAGGATTCAAGAAGAGGAGGTATTGAGGGATTCGGGACCGGGCGGCAGGCCTGGACCGCAGGCAGCTTCTCAGAGCAGGGCCGGGCAGTGAGAGGCTTCAGCAAACAGCCAGGCTCTCCCTTCTGCACACAGCCAGGCTCCCTCCTGCGGCAGGCCCAGTTCTCGGGCAGCTTCTTGGAGCAGGGCCAGGCAGCTAGTCTCCCCCTTCTGCGCACAGTCAGCCCCCACCCCTGGACCCAGCGGCGGGCCCGGACCGCAGGCAGCTTCTTGGAGAAGGGCCAGGCAGCGAGAGGCTTCCGTGAATAGCCAATCTCCCCCTTGCGCGCACAGCCAGGCTCCCTCCCGTGGTTTGGTCCACAGGCAACCTCTCCAAGAAGGAGCGCCCATGAGAGGCTTTCATACACAGCCAGCCCCCACCCTGGGACCCAGCGGCGGGCCTGGACAGCAGTCAGCTTCTGGAGCAGGGCCGGCCAGCGAGAGGCTTGTGCACACAACTAGGCTCCCCTGGCCTGGGCGGCAGGCTGGACAAAGGCCCAGATCAACCACCCCCAGCCTGCAGTCTAGTTCTTCTTTGGCAGACCATCAGTCAACAAGTGGAGGCGCCTCTGCCCGCTAGCAGGGAATATACCCCACCTGAAGGCCACCACCCCTAGAAGGGCAGAATTCTCATGGAGAATTGCATTATCAAATTCCTCCAAGACTTCAGGCTACTAAAGGCTAGGAGTTGATATACTGGAAATCTATAGGGACACTATAAGCCAATAGAGGAAATCTGCAATATCTCAGAGTTCCACTGATACCTGACCAATATGAGAAAACAAGGGAAGAAAATGCCCCAAACAAACCTAGATGCTATATCAATAAAACCCAATGACAGCATGGCAGAAAAAATGTCAGAAAGTGAGTTTAGAATGTACATAATTAAAATGACCAGGGAAACAAAGGAGGAGATGAAAGAGCAAATGCAGGCATTAAATGATCGCACCAGTCGACAGTTAAAAGAGCAAATACGAGAAGCAAAAGATCATTTCAATAAAGAATTAGAGATACTGAAAAAAAAAAACAGAAACAAACAGAAATCCTTAAAATGAAGGAAACAATAAACCAAATTAAAAACTCCATAGAAAGCATAACCAATAGGACAGAACACCTGGAAGACAGAACCTCAGGTATTGAAGATAAAATATTTAACCTTGAAATCAAAGTTGACCAAACAGACAAGATGGTAAGAAATCATGAACAGAATCTACAAGAATTATGGGATATCGTGAAAAGGCCAAATTTAAGAATTATTGGGATTGAGGAAGGCACAGAGAAACAAACCAAAGGAATGAACAATCTATTCAATGAAATAATTTCAGAAAATTTCCCAAATCTGAAGAATGAAATGGAAAATCAAGTACAAGAGGCTTATAGAACTCCACATATACAAAATTACAATAGACCCACACCAAGGCACATTATAATGAAAATACCTAACATACAAAATAAAGACAGAATTTTAAAGGCTGCAAGAGAAAAGAATCAAATTACATTCAGGGGGAAACCAATATGGATATCAGCTGATTTTTCAATCCAGATCCTAAAAGTTAGAAGGGCCTGGAACAACATTTTTCAAGCCCTGAAAGAAAATGAATGTCAACCAAGAATCTTATATCCAGCAAAACTTACCATCAGATTTGATGATGAAATAAAATCCTTCCATGATTAAAAAAAAAAGCTAAAAGAATTTACTAAAAGAAAGCCAGCATTACAGAACATTCTCAGCAAAATATTCCATGAGGAAGAGATGAAAACCAATGATGGAAACCAGCAAAGGGAGGAACTATCCTAAAGCAATAGCCAAATAAAGAAGAAATCAAGTCATGTCAAAAAAAAAAAAAATGAGCCAAATGACCGGGAATACAAATCATATCTCAATAATAACTCTGAATGTTCATGGCCTGAACTATCAATCAAAAGACATAGACTGGCACATTGGATTAAAAAGAAAGACCAACAAAATACTGCCTGCGAGAGACTCATCTCATAGAAAGAGATACCCATCGACTAAAGGTGAAAGGATGGGAAAAAATGTACCATGCACATGGACAAGCAAAAAGCTGGAATATCCATTCTCATTTCAGATAATGTGAACTTCAAGCCAAAGTTAGTCAGAAGGGATAAAGAAGGACATTTCATACTGCTTAAGGGAAGCATAAATCAGCAAGACTTAACAATCATAAATATCTACGCCCCAAACATTGGCTCATTCATATATGTCAAATCCTTCTCAATTCCAGAAATCAAATAGACCACAACGCAATAATACTAGGCAATTTTAACACACCTCTCTTACCACTGGACAGATCTTCCAAACAAAAATTGAACAAAGAAACCATAGATCTCGGGGGCGGTCCAAGATGGCGGCCTAGAGGGTGACTGCACCCCCAGTCGCTCCAGAACCCAGGAGTTAAGAAGGGGAGGCATTGAGAGACTCAGACGGAAATAGAGCCACTGGTGAGTCTGCCCACTGGGTAAAGCTCCGCCCGGGTGGCAGGCGCAGATAGAGGTGGCTTATCGGAGTAGGGCAGGGCAGCTAGAGTCTTCCACAGGCAGCCCTGCACACTCCCGCGGTGGGCCCTCCCACACAGCCAGCTTCTCCAGGTTCTCAGAGCGGGCCCCCTAGTGAGAGCCTTTCTGACCAGAACAAGCTCCAAGTCCCGGAGCCAGCGCAGCGCAGTGTACTCTGGCTCACAAGCAGCTTCAGGGACCAGGATAGGGCAGCCAGAGACTTCCCCAAGTAGCCTGGACCCCAGTGGTGGGAGGTGCCTTTCAAGACTAGCTTCTCGGACCAGACCGCCCAGTGAGAGGCTTTCTACATAGAACCAGCCACAAGTACCCGAACCAACGGAGAGCTTCGATCCGCAAGCAGCCTCTGGGATCAGGGCAGGGCAGCCAGAGACCTCTTCAGGTGGCTCTGCCTACTCCGGCCACAGGTTCTTTCCACAGGGCGATCCAAGATGGCGGCCTAGAGGGAGACTGCACCCCCAGTCGCTCCAGAACCCAGGAGTTAAGAAGGGGAGGCATTGAGAGACTCGGACTGAAATAGAGCCACAGGTGAGTCTGCCCACTGGGTAAAGCTCGGCCCGGGTGGCAGGCCCAGATAGAGGTGGCTTATCAGAGCAGGGCAGGGCAGCTAGAGTCTTCCACAGGCAGCCCTGTGCACTCCGGCGGTGGGCCCTGCCCACACAGCCAGCTTCTCCAGGTTCTCAGAGCAGGCCCCCTAGTGAGAGCCTTTCTGACCAGAATAAGCTCCAAGTCCCAGAGCCAGCGCAGCGTACTCCCAGCGTACTCCGGCACGCAAGCAGCTTCAGGGACCAGGATAGGGCAGCCAGAGACTTCCCCAAGCAGCCTGGACCCCTGCAGTGGGAGGTGCCTTTCAAGGCTAGCTTCTCGGACCAGACCGCCCAGTGAGAGGTTTTCTAAATAGAACCAGCCACAAGTCCCCGAACCAACGAAGAGCTTCGATCCGCAAGCAGCCTCTGGGATCAGGGCAGGGCAGCCAGAGACCTCTTTAGGCAGCTCTGCCCACTCCGGCGCAGGCTCTCTTCAGGGGGCGATCCAAGATGGCGACCTAGAGGGTGACTGCATCCCCAGTCGCTCCAGAACCCAGGAGTTAAGAAGGGGAGGCATTGAGAGACTCGGACTGAAATAGAGCCACGGGTGAGTCTGCCCACTGGGTAAAGCTCGGCCCGGGTGGCAGGCCCAGATAGAGGTGGCTTATCAGAGCAGGGCAGGGCAGCTAGAGTCTTCCCCAGGTAGCCTTCCACACTCCGGCGGTGGGCTCCTCCCACACGCCAGCTGCACAGTGCAGGCCCCCAGTGAGAGCCTTTCCGCACAGAGCCAGCTCCAAACCCTGGAACCAGTAGGGGGCTAGGGGCAGCTTTCTTCGGATGCACTGCATTATCAAATTCCTCCAAGACATCAAGCTACTGAAGGCTGGGAGGTGATACACTGGAAATCTACCGGGACACTATAAGCCAATAGCGGAAATCTGCAATATCTCAGGGTCCCACTGACAGCTGACCAATATGAGAAAACAAGGGAAGAAAATGTCCCAAACAATCCTAGATACTACATCAATAAAACCCAATGACAGCACAGCAGAAGAAATGTCAGAAAGGGAGTTCAGAATGTACATAATTAAAATGATCAGGGAAGCAAACGAGGAGATGAAAGAGCAAATGCAGGCATTGAAGGAGGAGATGAAAGAGCAAATGCAGGCATTAAATGATCGTACCAATCAACAGTTAAAAGACCAAATACGGGAAGCAAGAGATCATTTCAATAAAGAGTTAGAGATACTGAAAAAAAAAACAAACTGAAATACTTGAAATGAAGGAAACAATAAACCAAGTTAAAAACTCCATAGAAAGCATAACCAATAGGATAGAACACCTGGAAGACAGAACCTCAGACATTGAAGACAAATTATTTAATCTTGAAAACAAAGTTGGTTAAACAGTGAAGATGGTAAGAAATCATGAACAGAGTCTACAAGAATTATGGGATATTATGAAAAGGCCAAATTTAAGAATTATTGGGATTGAGGAAGGCTTAGAGAAACAAACCAAAGGAATGAACAATCTATTCAATGAAATAATATCAGAAAATTTCCCAAATCTGAAGAATGAAATGGAAAACCAAGTACAAGAGGCTTATAGAACTCCAAACATACAAAATTATAACATACCCACACCAAGGCACATTACAATGAAAATACCTAACATACAAAATAAAGACAGAATTTTAAAGGCCACGAGAGAAAAGAATCAAATTAATTTCAGAGGGAAACCAATAAGAATATCAGCAGATTTTTCAATCCAGAACCTAAGAGCTAGAAGGACCTGGAACACCATATACCAAGCCCTGAAAGAAAACGGATGCCAACCAAGAATCTTATACCCAGCAAAACTTACCTTCAAATTTGACGATGAAATAAGATCCTTCCATGATAAACAAAAGCTAAAGGAATTTACAAAAAGAAAGCCAGCATTACAGAACATTCTCAGCAAAATATTCCATGAGGAAGAGATGAAAAACAACGATGCAAATCAGCAACAGGAGGCACTAGCCTAAAGGAATAGCCAAATAAGGAGAAACCAAATCATGTCAAAAACAAATATGAGTCAATTGACTGGGAATACAAATCATATCACAATAATAACCCTGAATGTTAATGGCCTGAACTCATCAATCAAAAGACATAGACTGGCAGATTGGATTAAAAAGAAAAATCCAATAATATGCTGCCTGCAAGAGACTCATCTCATAGAAAGAGACACCCATAGACTAAAGGTGAAAGGATGGGGAAAACCATACCATGCACACGGACACAGCAAAAAAGCTGGAGTATCCATCCTCATTTCAGATAATGTGGACTTCAAACCAAAACTAGTCAGAAGGGATAAAGAAGGACATTACATGCTGCTTAAGGGAAGCATAAATCAGCAAGACATAACAATCATAAATATCTATGCCCCGAACATTGGCTCATCCACGTACGTCAAACAAATCCTTCTCAATTCCAGAAATCAAATAGACCACAACACAATAATACTAGGCAATTTTAACACACCTCTCTCACCACTGGATAGATGGTCCAAACAAAAATTGAATAAAGAAACTATAGATCTCAACAACACAATCAACAATTTAGACTTAACAGACATATATAGAATATACCATCCAACAAAGAACGAATACACTTTCTTCTCAGCAGCACATGGATCCTTCTCTAAAATAGACCATATTTTATGCCACAAAGCTACTGTTAGCAAATACAAGAAGATAGAGATACTACCTTGTACTCTATCAGATCATAATGGATTGAAATTAGAAATAAATGACAGAATAAAAAACAGAAACTTCTCCAATACCTGGAGATTAAATAATACACTATTATACGATGAATGGATAACAGAAGTCATCAGGAGGGAAATTAAAAAATTCTTAGAAGTAAACGAGAACAAAGACACATCATATCAAAATCTCTGGGACACTATGAAAGCAGTACTTAGAGGAAGATTTATTTCATGGGGCGCATTCAAAAAAAGAAGTAGAAATCAACAAATAAATGACTTAACACTACAGCTCAAAGCGCTAGAAAAAGAAGAGCAGACCAATACCAAAAGTAGTAGAAGACAGGAAATAGTTAAAATCAGAGCCGACGAAATCAACGAAATCGGAAACAAAAGAAACAATTGGAAAAATTAACAAAATAAATAGTTTGTTCTTTGAAAAAATAAATAAAATTGATAAACCCTTAGCCACACTAACAAAGAGAAAGAGGGAGAAAACTCAAATTACTAAAATTCGGAATGAACAAGGAAACATCACAACAGACACGAGTGAAATACAAAACATAATTAGAAGCTATTTTGAAAATCTATACTCCAACAAAACAGAAAACCTTGAAGACATCAACAAATTTCTAGAGACATATGAATTACCTAAACTGAATGAGGAGGACATACACAACTTAAATAAACCAATCTCAAGCAATGAAATAGAAGAGGTCATTAAAAGCCTACCAACAAAGAAAAGTCCAGGACCTGATGGGTTCTCAGCTGAGTTCTACAAAACCTTTAAAGAAGAGTTCATTCCAATACTCCTCAAACTATTCCATGAAATAGAAGAGGAGGGAACCCTCCCAAACTCGTTCTATGAAGCCAATATCACCCTGATACCTAAACCAGACAGAGACACATCGAGGAAAGAAAATTTCAGACCAATATCCTTAATGAACATCGACGCAAAAATTCTCAACAAAATTTTAGCAAATCGCATACAAATATATATTAAAAAGATAGTGCACCACGATCAGGTGGGTTTTATCCCAGGGATGCAAGGTTGGTTCAACATTTGGAAATCAGGGGGTGGGGAGATAGCTGAGCTGGTAGAGTGCTTACCTCGTAAGCACAAGGCCCTGAGTTCGATCCCCAGTACCGCAAAAAAAAAAAAAAAAAAAAAAAACGAAAAGAAAACATTCGGAAATCAATAAATGTCATTCACCAAATCAACAGACTTAAAGTTAAGAATCACATGATTATTTCAATAGATGCAGAAAAAGCATTCAATAAAATACAGCATCCCTTCATGCTCAAAACACTAGAAAAAATTGGGGTAGTGGGAACATTCCTTAACATTATAAAGGTCATCTACGCTAAGCCCATGGCCAATATCATTCTAAATGGTGAAAAACTGAAAGCGTTCCCCCTAAAAACTGGAACAAGGCAGGGATGCCCGCTTTCACCACTTCTATTCAACATCGTCCTTGAGACTCTAGCCAGAGCAATTAGACAAACCAAAGAAATTAAAGGGATACGAATAGGAAAAGAAGAACTCAAACTATCCCTGTTTGCTGATGACATGATTATATATTTAGAGGAACCTGGAAATTTCACCAGAAAACTTTTAGAACTCATAAGTGAATTCAGTAAAGTAGCAGGTTACAAGATCAATGCTCATAAATCCAATGCATTTTTATACATAAGTGATGAATCTTCAGATAGAGAAATTAGGAAAACTACCCCATTCACAATAGCATCGAAAAAAAATAAAATACTTGGGAATCAACCTCACAAAAGAGGTGAAAGACCTCTACAATGAGAACTACAGAACACTAAAGAAAGAAATTCAAGAAAACCTTAGAAGATGGAAAGATCTCCCATGTTCCTGGATAGGCAGAATTAATATTGTCAAAATGGTTATACTACCTAAAGTGCTATACAGATTCAATGCAATTCCAATTAAAATCCCAATGATGTACCTTGCAGAAATAGAGCAAGCAATTATGAAATTCATCTGGAAGAATAAAAAACCTAGAATAGCTAATGCAATCCTCAGTAGCAAGAACAAAGCAGGGGGTATTGCAATACCAGATCTTCAACTATACTATAAAGCAATAGTAACAAAAACGGCATGGTATTGGTACCAAAATAGACAGGTAGATCAATGGTACAGAATAGAGGACATGGACACAAACCCAAATAAATACAATTTTCTCATACTAGACAAAGGTTCCAACAATATGCAATGGAGAAAAGATAGCCTCTTCAACAAATGGTGCTGGGAAAACTGGAAAACCATATGCAACGGAATGAAATTAAACCCCTATCTCTCACCCTACACAAAACTCAACTCAAAATGGATGAAGGACCTCGGAATCAGACCAGAGACCCTGCATCTTATAGAAGAAAAAGTAGGTCCAAATCTTCAACTTGTTGGCTTAGGATCAGACTTCCTTAACAGGACTCCCATAGCACAAGAAATAAAAGCAAGAATCAATAACTGGGATAGATTCAAACTAAAAAGCTTTCTCTCAGCAAAGGAAACTATCAGCAATGTGAAGAGAGAGCCTACAGAGTGGGAGAATATCTTTGCCAACCATACTTCAGATAGAGCGCTAATTTCCAGAATCTAAAAAGAACTCAAAAAACTCTACATCAAGAATACAAATAATCCAATCAACAAATGGGCTAAGGAAATGAACAGACACTTCACTGAAGAAGAGCTACAAGCAATCAACAGATATATGAAAAAATGTTCAACATCCCTAGTAATAAGGGAAATGCAAATCAAAACTACCCTAAGATTTCATCTCACGCTAATTAGAATGACGATTATCAAGAACACAAGCAACAATAGGTGTTGGCGAGGATGTGGTGAAAAAGGAACACTCATACATTGCTGGTGGGGTTGCAAATTAGTGCAGCCACTCTGGAAAGCAGTGTGGAGATTCCTCAGAAAGTTTGGAATGGAACCACCATTTGACCCAGCTATTCCACTCCTTGGCCTATACCCAAAGGACTTAAAATCAGCATACTACAGAGATAAAGCCACATCAATGTTCATTGCTGCTCAATTCACCATAGCCAGATTGTGGAACCCACCTAGATGCGCTTCAGTTGATGAATGGATAAAGAAACTGTGGCATATATATATACAATGGAATATTACTCTGCAATGAAGAATGATAAAATTATGGCATTTGCAGGCAAATGGATGAAATTGGAGAATATCATGCTAAGTGAGATAAGCCAATCTCAAAAAACTAAAGGACAAATGATCTCGCTGATAAGCGGATGAGGACATATAATGGGGGGTGGGAGGGGTTAGCATTAGGTTTAGGGTTAGGTTTAGGGTTAGGGATAAGGAGAGCGGTAAGAATGAAGGAAAGAAGGACTGTATAGAGGGAAAAGAGGGATGAGAGGGGTGGGGGGAAAGGAAAAAAATAATCAAACATCATTGCCCTATGTAAACATATGATTACACAAATGGTATGCCTTGACTCTATGTACAAATAGAGAAACAACATGTATTCCATTTGTATACAATAATAAAAAAATAAAAAAAAGAAACCATAGATCTCAATAACACAATCAATAATTTAGACTTAACAGACATTTATAGAATATACCATCCAACAAAAAGCAAATACACTTTCTTCTCAGCAGCACATGGATCCTTCTCTAAAATAGACCATATGTTATGCCATAAAGCTAATGTTAGCAAATACAAGAAGATAGAGATACTACCTTGTATTCTATCAGATCATAATGAATTGAAAGTAGAAGTAAATGACAGAATAAAAAAACAGAAACTACTCCAACACCTGGAGATTAAATAATGCGCTATTGTATGATGAATGGATAAGAGAAGACATCAGGAGGGAAATAAAAAAATTCTTAGAAGTGAACGAGAACAAAGACACATCATATCAAATCTTTGGGACACTATGAAAGCAGTACTTAGAGGAAGATTTATTTCATGGAGTGCATTCAATAAAAGAAGAAAAAATCAACAAATCAACAACTTAACACTACAGCTCAAAGCCCTAGAAAAAGAAAAACAGAGCAACACTAAAAGTAGTAGAAGACAGGAAATAGTTAAAATCAGAGCTGAAATCAATGAAATTGAAACAAAAGAAACAATAGAAAAAATTGACAAAATAAATAGTTGGTTCTTTGAAAAAATACACAAAATTGATAAACCCTTAGCCACACTAACAAAGAAGAGAGAGAACTCAAATTACTAAAATTTGGGATGAACAAGGAAATATCAAAACAGACACAAGTGAAATGCAAAACATAATTAGAAGCTATTTTGAAAATCTACACTCCAACAGAACAGAAAATCTCGAAGACATCAACAGGTTTCTGGAGACATATAAATTACCTAAACTGAACCAGGAGGACATACACAATTTAAATAAATCAATTTCAAGTAATGAAATAGAAGAAGTCATCAAAAGCCTACCAACAAAGAAAAGTCCAGGACCAGATGGGTTCTCAGCCGAGTTCTACAAAACCTTTAAAGAAGAGCTCATTCCAATACTTCTCGAAGTATTTGAAGAAATAGAAGAGGAGGGAACCCTCCCAAACTCATTTTATGAAGCCAATATCACCCTGATACCTAAACCAGACAGAGATACATCAAGGAAAGAAAATTTCAGACCAATAATGTCCTTAATGAACTTCGATGCAAAAATTCTGAACAAAATTTTAGTAAATCGCATATAAAAATATATTGAAAAGATAGTGCACCACAACCAAGTGGGTTTCATCCCAGGGATGCAAGGTTGGTTCAACATCTGGAAATCAATAAATGTAATTCACCATATCAACAGACTTAAAGTCAAGAATCACATAATTATTGTGATAGAGGCAGAAAAAGCATTTGATAAAATACAGCATTCTTTCATGCTCAAAACACTGGAAAAAATAGGGATAGTGGGAACATTCCTTAACATTGTAAAGGCCATCTATGATAAGCCCATGGCCAATATCATTCTAAATGGTGAAAAACTGAAAGCATTCCCCCTAAAAACTGGAACAAGGCAGGGATGCCCTCTTTCACCACTTCTATTCAACACTGTCCTTGAAACTCTAGCCAGAGCAATTAGACAGACCAAAGAAATTAATGAGATACGAATAGGAAAAGAAGAACTCAAACTATCCCTATTTGCTGATGACATGATTATATATTTAGAGGAACTGGGAAATTCCACCAGAAAGCTTTTAGAACTCATAAGTGAATTTCAGTAAAGTAGCGGGTTATAAGATCAATGCTCATAAATCTAATGCATTTTTATACATAAGTAATGAATCTTCGGAAAGAGAAATCAGGAAAACTACCCATTCACAATAACCTTGAAAAAAATAAAATACTTGGGAATCAATCTCACAAAAGAGGTGAAAGACCTCTACAATGAGAACTACAGAACACTAAAGAAAGAAATTAAAGAAAACCTTAGAAGATGGAAAGATCTCCCATGTTCTTGGATAGGCAGAATTAATATTGTCAAAATGGCCATACTACCAAAAGTGCTATACAGATTCAATGCAATTCCAATTAAAATCCCAATGATGTACCTTACAGAAATAGACCAAGCAATCATGAAATTCATCTGGAAGAATAAGAAACCCAGAATAGACTTCCGGCGGCGAGCTGGTGCTTGCTGGGGTGGCGGTTAGGTTGTGCTATGAGGCCTGGGACGAGGCTGGTAGCTGTGGGCGAGTTCCCTGTTAGTCCCAGGCTTGGCGCGGTGCTCAGACTCTAGCTGTGTCAGCGTGTTATGATGCTGTCTCGTACTAATCTGACTACTGGAATCCCCAGTAGTAAAGTAAAGTATTCAAGGCTATCCAACACAGATGATGGCTACATTGACCTTCAGTTTAAGAAAAGCCCTCCTAAGATCCCTTATAAGGCTCTTGCACTTGCCACTGTGCTGTTTCTGATTGGCGCCTTTCTCATTATCATAGGCTCCCTCCTGCTATCAGGCTACCTCAGTAAAGCGGGGGCAGACCGGGCCGTTCCTGTCCTGATCATTGGCATTCTGGTGTTCCTGCCAGGATTTTACCATCTACGCATTGCCTACTATGCATCTAAAGGCTACCAGGGTTACTCCTATGATGACATTCCAGACTTTGATGACTAACACTCACTTCAGCCCTGAGACAAGTTACAGTGGGACTGAACCCACCTTTAAGATATTGAACAGAAACTATGGTGAAGGGCTGAGGAATTATGCAGTTTGCAGATGTTTGACAAAACAATGGCCAGATTTTATGGATCCATCCCAAAAATGTTCACTGAGCTTAATTAGCTAATTAGGAAATGCTCTGTTTTTCATCTGGCCCTGGCAAAACTCAACAAGTTTTTCCACATGAATGTGTACCATGGAAGAACAGCATTGCTAATTGTCTGGGAAAGCAGAAGGTTATTCTGTAGTGGAAAGTGTTACCATTCCCTCCCTCCTCAGAGTGAGCATTTCTTTTAAATAGTCTTCATTGTCAATTTGTTATTGTAGCAAATGGAAGAGTGTGGTAGTCTAATTTCTTAGTAAGTAATTTATTTTTAAAATATCAAAATACTTATCCCCTATCTTCACATTCTTTTGGAAGACTTATGTACAATCACATATTAATGTGGATCTGTCTAAAATATTTTTTTACTGTTTTGTTAGTGACAGGAACCAGGAATTTTTTAAGCCACAGAATAAGTTTTCAAAGTGTAAGCACAGTCTCTGATAACCAATTCTTGGCCACCTCTGATCTTATTTCCCAGTAGATTGACCTGCATATAATTTGGGTCATTCTATCCTTTAGAGATCAAGATGTTCTATATGTCATGCATTTGACTGGACTTTTGGCTGTTCCCTGATGAAAAATGAAGATAAGTGGTTGCTGTTTAGAGTGTATAATACTATTGCTAGTGCTTGGTACTATAGAGTCATTCTACTGAAGATCTCAAGACTTGACCTGGATCTCTGGAGGACCACATCCTTAGGTTGATTTTGTTTCTTTGCTTGAAAAAAATGACTTATATTCAAAAGAAATTAAAATGTCAGAATCCAAAAAAAAAAAAAAAAAAAAAAGAAAAGAAACCCAGAATAGCTAAAGCAATCCTTAGCAGGAACAGTGAAGCAGGAGGTATCGCAATACCAGAACTTCAACTATACTACAAAGCAATAGTAATAAAAAACGGCACGGTCATGGTACCAAAATAGACAGGTAGATCAATGGTACAGAATAGAGGACATGGACACAAACCCAAATAAATACAATTTCTCATACTAGTCAAAGGTGCCAAAAATATGCAAAGGAGAAAAGATAGCCTCTTCAACAAATGGTACTGGGAAAACTGGAAAACCATATGCAACAGAATGAAATTAAACCCCTATCTCTCATCCTGCACAAAACTCAACTCAAAATGGATCAAGGACCTCGGAATCAGACCAGAGACCCTGCATCTTATAGAAGAAAAAGTAGGTCCAAATCTTCAACTTGTTGGCTTAGGATCAGACTTCCTTAACAGGACTCCCATAGCACAAGAAATAAAAGCAAGAATCAATAACTGGGATAGATTCAAACTAAAAAGCTTTCTCTCAGCAAAGGAAACTATCAGTAATGTGAAGAGAGAGCCTGTAGAGTGGGAGAATATCTTTGCCAACCATACTTCAGATAGAGCGCTAATTTCCAGACTCTATAAAGAACTCAAAAAACTCTACACCAAGAATACAAATAATCCAATCAACAAATGGGCTAAGGAAATGAACAGACACTTCACTGAAGAAGAGCTACAAGCAATCAACAGATATATGAAAAAATGTTCAACATCTCTAGTAATAAGAGAAATGCAAATCAAAACTACCCTAAGATTCCATCTCACCCCAATTAGAATGGCGATCATCAAGAATACAAGCAGCAATAGATGTTGGCGAGGATGTGGTGAAAAAGGAACACTCATACATTGCTGGTGGGGTTGCAAATTAGTGCAGCCACTCTGGAAAGCAGTATGGAGATTCCTCAGAAAGCTTGGAATGGAACCACCATTTGACCCAGCTATCCCACTCCTTGGCCTATACCCAAAGGACTTAAAATCAGCATAGATGCAGCCACATCAATGTTCATAGCTGCTCAATTCACAATAGCCAGATTGTGAAACCAACCTAGATGCCCTTCAATTGATGAATGGATAAAGAAACTGTGGTGTATATATACAATGGAATATTACTCAGTCATAAAGAATAATAAAATTATGGCATTTGCAGGCAAATGGATGAAATTGGAGAGTATCATGCTGAGATAAGCCAATCTCAAAAAACCAAAGGATGAATGATCTCGCTGATAAACAGATGATGACACATAATGGGGGGGTGGGAGGGGGGCAAGAATGGAGGAAGGAGGGACTGTGTAGAGGGAAAAGAGGGGTGGTAGGGGTGGGGGAAAGGAAAAAAATAACAGAATGAATCAAACACCATTACCCTATGCAAATGTATGATTACACAAATGGTAAGCCTTTACTTCATGTACAACCAGAGAAACGTGTATCCCATTTGTTTACAATAAAAATAAATAAATAAAAAAAAGAAGTACCTACCTGCACTCACGTTTACTGCAGCATTATTCACAAAATCTGAGAGATGAAATCAGGCAAGGTGTCCATCAACAGATGAATGGATAAAGAAAAATGTGGCGTATACATACACACACACACACACACACACTGAAGTGTTACTCAGCCATGAGGAAGAATGAAACTATGTCATCTGCAAGAAAATGGCTGGAACCAGAGATCATAATGTTGAGCTAAATAAATCAGACTCAGAAAAGTATCAAGGTTTCTCTTACATGTGGAAGTTAGAAAGCATGGGGCACCAAGCTTGGTAACAACCATATGCCTAAAAAAAACCCTGGACTGCCTGGCAGGCGCTTGGAGGCGGTCCCCTCAGAGCAAGGAGACCCCAGGCACCTCTCCAGAGAGCTGTCCTCTGACACCGATTCTCATTACCCTGACAAGCTTTTGCAGATGGGAAACCGAAGCATCAAAGGGCAGTCTCTCCACGTTCCGGTCGCCAAATATGTTAGCTGCACCCCTCGCAAATTTCGAGTTTGCGACCGGCAGCCCAGGTTTAGGTGCCAGGCAAAGGGCAAACCCCGCCCCACCCTGCGTTCATTGGCTGAGCGGGCAGCTAGTCGGGCGGGGCTCCAGGTAACTGCGCCGGGAGAGGTCGACGCTGGAGCCCTGGGGCTGAGGGGCCGTGGCCCTGGAGACGCAGGGGCGCGCACCCCAATAGCGCAGCCTGTGACTGGCCAACAAGGTTACTATAGACTCCGCTGCAAGTGGTCGGAAGAGATGCTGCAGCGGCTGAGGGTTCAGGGGGCGGGGAGGCCGGGATGTGGGTTTGTGGCCGGCCCAAAATCTCCGCGCCCGTCTATCTCTCAGCAATTGGGACTGGTGGGAGGGCTCAGCAGCCTTGTGCCAGGTCGGAACTCCGAATTGGCGTCCCTTGCCGTTACTGGTCCTGTAGAGCGCTCATGTGATGTGATTTGCCCAGACAACCCACCTCTCTTTTTCACCCAAAGGGCTTTATCCTCACAAAAAGATTTCTGACCTGAAAAGGTTTCTTGCGTTACATATGGAATTAGGAAAAGAGTTCTTGTAGCACCTGGGTTGTGTTTTGCTTTATAGGAACCTGTTCAAGATGGGGCGTCTTCATCAACCACCCTGATGTTCCGGAGGAAAGGCCTGCCACAGAACCCAAGCAGCCTGACGGTCTCTCTCACTGGTTCTTGTGATCACACCAGAAGGATTTTAGATGTTGCTCAGAGTAGCAGACATGAGTTTAATAGAAGAGATAGAAAAAGGGAAAGGGGAACACTTAAAGGAAAGTGTGGGTCCTCTCAGACTAAGGATCTCTTGCCCTTCCTGTCCTGCAGTTTTATTGGAGTATCCCAGGGAAATTTTCAGAGTCCCATACAGGTCCTCCTCTTGACTTTTGACTGACCACAGTATGGCATCAGACTTTCAAGTAAATATCTAAGGCTACTCTAAGTCACTTTGTCCCATGGTGATGGGTTCTAGTAGGAACTGGGTCTTATAGATTTTATGATGAGGGGGAATTATCCTTATGCCCCTGAGTTCTGGAAATCAGTCTTTGTAAGGGTCACAGAAGTCTCTCTCCTTCAGGGTAACTTGTGTTCTTTTTGGCAGTTCACACCTGCAGATAACATGTTGTTTGCTGAGGAATGTAATATATACTGTGGACTTAAGCCAGTAAGACCTGCAGGTAAATTGCTTTTTTTTTTTTAATTTTTTTTATTGTAAACAAATGGGATACATGATGTTTCTCTGTTTGTACATGGCGTAAAGGCATACCATTTGTTTAATCATAAATTTACATAGGGTAATGTTTGATTCATTCGGTAAATTGCTTTTTAAAAGACAGCATGTGGGGCTGGGGTTGTGGCTCAGTGATAGAGCACTTGCCTAGCATATGTGAGGCACTGGGTTCCATTCTCAGCACCACATATAAATAAATAAAAATAAAGGTCCATAAATAACTAAAAATCTATTTAAAACAAAAAGGCAGGATGTGGGGGGTCAGCACAGTGGGTAGTCTATAGAATTATCCCCTTGATCTCATGTTCCCACTGCTCACATCTATCTGACACCTATCACTAGGACTGGAGAATCGAAGGTGAAGAGAATACTTGACTAGAAGTCTTCCTGAAGGGGGCTGGGGAGGTAGCTCAGTTGGTAGAGTGCTTGCCTTATAAGCACAAGGCCTTGGGTTTGATCCCCAGCACCCACAAAAAAAAAAAAAAAAAAAAGTCTTCCTGAAGAGTGGAAAGGTGTGAATTGGGAAAACACTGGCATGGGGAGAGCAGGCCTATTTAAAATAAATAACCTGTATTCAAGGGATTTCAGCTATAATTTATAGTCCCCTTTCTCTTTTTACATTAAAAAAAATCCTGATATAGAAAAGCCTTTTTGTTTACTCCTGCTCCTGGTTCACACTAAGATACCCTGTAATTTTTCAAACATTAAATAAAACATAGTAGTGCAATGGAAAGAGAAGTGGCTTGGGGGTAAGAATCAAGGAACTGTATCCTGTGATTCCATTTCCTACATTGTGAAAGTAAAAGTTAATTAGAACATTTTGAACAATATTATCATTCAGTGATTCCAAATGATAGTTGTTTATTGCTATGATTCAGGCATTTGCCTAAACACTCAGTTCTTTTATTTAAGCTTTAAGCATGAGATAGTGCTATTGTTATTCTCATTTTACAGATGAGAAAACTCAGCCCACAGGGGTTAATTTTCAAAAGTGGTGAAGCCTGATTATTCAGTTAAAGTCTAAATGTTTTCCAATGCATCTTGTTTCTGAAATTACACTTAAATTTTCCTGTGACCAGGAACTTTCTTTCTGCTTTGAATACAATGAATTGTAAAATTTTAAAGAATTTTAAGTAGCATTAGTTCCGACCCCTAATTGTACAATTTAAGAAATCAAAACCTAACAAGTGGCAGTCTGTAACGAGAGTACATGTAAATGGTTATATGCTGGCATTTATTTATTTATACCTAATAACTTAAAAGAATTGCGTTCAAATTGCATTTGCTAATTTTAAAATATGGGACAAAGGATGACGTTTAATTGACTTAAAGATTTATTCAGTAGAATATTTTCATTTTTAAGCAGACGTAATTTTTTGACATACTGTAAGTATGAGCTATAACCAATTGGTAATATCTTTCTGTTGCAAACATTGCCCATGGATGATCTCCTAAAAGTTGACAAGAAGCAAATGATGCAATTACAGAAAGCTAAGTCAAGGTATATAGTGGGTTGAAAATATTCATCTTGGTTTAAAATGGTGGTTTTTTTAAAGAGTACATTGGCCTGGTTTTATTTTTCAGTAATTCCAAATGCATCTTAATCACTGTAGTGAAATCTCACTGCTTAAAATTCTAACCATTTACCTCTGTTTTTTGTGGGTTTGTTGTTGTTGTTTAATTTCACATGTGTAGATTGAAGAAAATAAAGTCAGGAAGGATTATTTTTAAATTCTTTTGTAAAGTTAAAACATTTGTTTTCTTCACATAGAAGGTCATTTCATCTGAGTTGAGTGTATTTTCTAGTGGAGTCATTTGAAATGTTAGAGACACAAAATTGTAAGACCAAAGACATAGTAAGAGTCCTCAAATAATAATAAAAGATTGCTATTCCTGGAAATTTCAAGTGTATTTATTTGTGGGATTTGGTTGATTCTCATTCCATTTTCTTTTCTTCTTATTCCAAAAGGAAATAGGTGCTAGTATCCTATATCAGTATAAGTGGCTAAGCTCTTGAATTTCCAATGACTTAAAAATGTTAACTGCCCAGCCTAAAAGCCAAGACTCATTTTCTATCAGACAGGGTCAAAGTATATTTTAGAAGTTGGATCTGCCTGTAATTAAGAGAGTAATTTATTTTAAATGATGTTCTAGGTGCCAGAGCTAGAACAAGTTAACCTTGATGAAATATCCAGGTTAACTTTTATGCTTAATATGAGGTTAGTTGTTGCTTTAAGACTATACAGTAAAAAGTATATAAAACTGAAATAATATGATGCCTGGTATTTGTTTAAAAATTGTCAGGATATCCAGGCACAGTGGTGCATGCTGTAGTTCCAGCTACTCTGGAGGCTGAGACTGGAGGATCATTTAAGCCTTTGAGTTTGAGGCCAGCCTTGGCAACTTAGGGATACCATGCCTCAAATTAAGAAAAAAAATAGAGGAATGGGTAAGAAAACTGCAGAAGGAGGAAACAAGTTACTACTTGGGATAAAACAAAATTGGCCTTGTGATAATTGCTAAAGCAGAGTGATGGGTACAAAGAAAGCAGTCATACTATTTTTTATTTCAAGTTTTCTTTTTTAATATTTTAATTTTTATTTGTTCTAATTAGTTATACATGACAGTAGAATGTACTTATGAAGTTTTCTATAATGAAAAGAAAATTCAATACTATTATATGAGTCAAGTTAATATTACCCAAAGTGACTGCTTTTTAAATCTATTCTAATTTGTAAGTTTTGAAGGGTTTTTTAAAGAATGTACTTATCAGTTTAGTAATTACTTTTCTTCATTTCTGAACTGGAATCTTTTTTAATTATTTAGGTTTGGAGAAAGAAATTGAAGAACTCAAATCAAAACCTGTTGATAGAGGAACTGATGATATTATTAAGGTAACGAGACAGTTGTTGATATTACTTTAATTTTATTTACTTTGAGGAAATGTCAGAATGATAAATAGAATTTTCTTGAGGGTTGTCAGTTTGCTAGAGGCTATCTGGCTTTGTCACTGATCTACTACTTCCTTTCTGACCTTGGTTAAGTTTTTACCATGCCTAGTTAACTGTAAAAAGAAAATGGCTAATGATTTCTAGATCCCTTTCTATCTGAAATGAATATTTTATCCTCTTCTTCCCATGTACTCTCTAATTATGGGTATTACTTCAGTCTTTATCCCACTCTTCCCTGTTTCTCTAAGAAAGAGCCATGCTCAGAACTTCAGTGATCTACAGATATATATAATCTATAGGTAGATCTTCTTCCTTAGAAGTGATTACTAACCACCCAAATCTGACAGTTACATTCTAGCAGCCTGGGGAAAATGTCCTTACATGTTTCACTTGTCCATCTTCTCAAACTCAGCATAACCAAATCCCTTCCTCTGGTTGGGTCAGCAGTACCAACGGGTTTTGTGCCTTTTGACTTTAGATATGCTTTAACTTTCCCATTTCCTTTATCCTCCACGTTTATCAGTCACAAGACCAGTAGATGCTTTAGTGTATTGCTCCAGTGTGTCCTGTTTCTCTCCATTTGCATGACTCTCTCTTACCTTCTGAAGCCTTCTGTACTTTCTGTCTTCATGCACTTGTTTGGTCTGGTTGTTTTCTCATTCTGCTGTACAGCTTTCCTGGAACTGGCTTTTGGTGATGATCCTCTGGACTTCGATGCTGCTTTCCTGTGTCAAGCCCTTGTTGGCTAGTATCTGTCATCATTTACTTTCTGGGTTGCACAGCCCATTTTGGTACAGCACATCCTTCTGTAGTGAAAAGCGAAAAGCGCCCCCCAAAAAACCACTCCGAACTTTTTATTAGGCAGACGAGCGGTGAGAGAGAGAGAGAGAGAGAGAGGCGGGGCGGGGAGCTTCTCTTAAGTAGTCGAATTTCGTGGGCTAATGAGGATTGGGCCAATTTCTAATGAGGAAGTTCACGGGCTAGGGATCAGGGCAATGGCTGCTGAGCTCAGGCTGACTAGCAGAACAATGGCTGGTTAGGATTGCACACTGAAGAGCTGGGTTGTAAAATGGGAGGGGGAGGAATAGCTGCAGCAAAAGGGTGGGGTAGTGGTAACCACCAAGGGGGTAGCCCCCATGCGCCGGCAGCTCATCCCCCTTGCCTTTCCCCACCAGCGTGCCCTGCTCCCGACTGTCCAGGAGGGAGCCCTGGGAGGTCATACTGTGCGCTGGTCCTAGGCAGCCCCAGGCCCGAGGCGAGGGCCCGACTGCCATAGCAAGCACACACCCGGCTGGTCCTCGAAGACAGAGCGCTGCCCGGGCAGCTGCGGACTTGCAGCGCTGCATCCGCCCACCAGGCAGTCAACCGAGTGAGCGGCTATTGCAGCTTTATATTATATGTAGCTGCCTAAGAATGAATGCTTGGAAAGTCAAGTTTTGTGTTGTCTTGGATTTAAAAATGCTTTTATCCTACTCCCATGTTTGATAGCTATAACTTGACATAAAACGTTTTTTTTTTTTTTCTTGAGTTCTGCTTTGCTTTTGCAGTACCCCCCTCCTTTTAAATAGTATTGTTTCATATAAGGGGTTCAGAGACAGGCAGTCCTAGAGCTGGTTCAGTCTTCCAATGGTGTCATCCGGACACAGACTTCCTTCATCTTTAACCTATCAACCTGGGAGACCAGGGGTTTTAGGTTTTAGCTTTTATAATGTCTATAGAAAAGACAGGCAAGGAAGAAAGAGTTGACTGTAGAAACTGAATGAGATATCTATACAATATGCCACAGAACTTTTGGAAATGCTCATTTAGAATTATATTTCATTCAAGTTTTCCACTTTGTCTGAGAAATGTCATTGACTTTTTGCTTTTCCATCATTATATTGAAATTTCTATTTGGGGATTTTATTTATATTTTGGGATTTAAATGTTTAATTTTAAAGAGTTCATTCTTGACATATTCTTTTTTCATACACAGTATTTAAAGATTTAACACGTTCTGTTTTCTGAAAAAATAAATTCATTCGGTCTTCAAGTTGACTTGTTTTTGCAATCTATGTCTCCTTCAAATTGAAATAGTTTTAATCACCTACAAACCCAAAAGAAAAGCTTCAAAATAATATTTATTTTCCTGTGTAGTTCCCACACGTTCCTCTCCCACCCACATCCCAGTTTCCCACACCCAAGGAAACCATCATCCTAAATTCCACATTCATTCTTTATTTTCCTTGTGTAAGATTTTATTTGCATCTGTATTATTTCAATATTACCTACTTTCCCACGTTAGTCTTTAACTCTATTCAAAGAGTATCATGTGATTTCTAATGTATTAGAACTTTTTTCACTTAATACTACTTTTATAAAGCTTACCTGTATCATTATACATCACCGAAATTGCTATAGACTATTGCATTGTATTACTGAAAAACAGTTCATTCATGGGCCACACTCTTGCTTGTCACTGGGATTATGCCCAGGTTCATGCTATGCAGTACAGTGCTGTGAACTTCATTTATGAATGTGCAAAGGATCTCCTCACAGGTAAATGAGCAGAATTGTTGCAGCAAAAAGTTACATGAAGGTTCAGCTTTAGGAGAGCATGCCAAACAGTTTTATAAATTATGTGAAATAACTTTTACTTCCCATATAATGTACATGGAATCCTGTGGATCTATATCCTCTCCTGCACCAGGTTTTGTCATCCATTTTTATTTTAGCCAATTATATAAATGATATGATATTGCCGAAATAATGTTCTGCTCCTAAGAACTCTGCATTTCTTCAGGTCTTTTATTTTTATTTATTTATTTTTTTTTGTGGTGCTGGGGACTTGAACCCAGGGCTTTGTGCTCACGAGGCAAGCACTCTACCAACCGAGCTATATCCCCAGTCCATTTCTTCAGGTCTTGAATGACTTGTGCAGACTTCATGGGAGCAACTTCCCACAACTATAGCAGTGGGATCTGGCTCCATAGCTTCTAGTGTCTGTACTTATCTATTTTCTTCCTACCTCTTTTACTTAGGTCTAAATGCATTTTTAAATCTTTAATACTTGAAAAGTTCTGTTTTTTACCCTTATCATTTGATTGAGAGTAGGGGCATCTCACCAACCATATATCCAGCCTTCCCTGGGAGCAGAAGTCCAAAGAGAAAAGGAGCTCTGACCAGGGATGTGCTGCAGAGGGGTGAGTCAGTATAGCACCAATGTCAGGAAGGTGACAGTCCTCTCTATATCCACGGGGAAGGTGTATCTTGTCAACACTTTGCAGATGAGGAAACAGACACAGAGTGGCCCAATCACCAACCTAGGGTCCCTACCACTGAGCACTAGAGGAGGGCCCTGATTTAGAATCAGTGTGCAGAGGTCTCATGAGATTTTGCATCAGCCAATGGGCCCAAGGTCAGGTTCCTCTAGGGTTGTGGAGTGTGTGGAAGAAGTCCTCTCTGACTCCATCTTCAACCCTGGCAGGGTTCCATGTTTGCTACCCTGGAGATGAACCCCAATAAAGTCCAGAGGTAACTGAAGGAGATTGTAAATGAAAATTCCCAAGGCTATAGAGGGGCAAGGCTTGCTAGTGTACAGGAGAGGAGGGGGGGTGTTCCTCCAGCTCTTCCTTCCTGTTGCATCACTACCTGAAATAACCCATTAGCCATGGCCTCCTCTGGACCCAGGCAGAGTCAACCCTGACCAGCTGGCATCATAGAGAGGATGAGGGGCAATCCCTAATCCAAGGCCTGGGAGAGCCCTTGTGAAAAGTTTCTGGGCAGAGGTCCCATAGCTTTGGGGATCTGCCACATGCCAGTCACATGCCATTGGGAGGGGCAATATGTCACAGTGTCCAGGAAGGGGCTCAGGACAGAGGTGGCTAAGGGTCCCCAGTCTGCTCTGAGTGGAAGGCCAAGTGGGACTAGGGTCAGGTTCAGAAGACTTCAAGGGAGGGTCCCTGGGCCTTGCTTCTACCCCTACCTGTGAGATTGATGAGGACATTTGATAAAGAGAGAAAACCCGTCCCAAGGGAGGGTAGGGGTAGGAGATAAGATCTAAGATAGCTTCCAGTAATGGCTGTTTGGAACGGGGAGAGACCTGGGTAGGAGCGAGAGGGAGAAAGCTCAGAGCAAAAATGCAGAGGCTAAATCCCACCCCACCCAGCGCACTCCTAGGCCCACCCCCCTGCCTTCCTCTCTGACCCAGAATTTTGAAATGATGGTCTTGATCAAGCTGCTGCAGTGGGCCTGCAACAGTTTTAGCACCCCACCTATGGAGCACTTCCTGGTTCTGGGCCATTGACACCCAGAGGTGAGACTGGGCAGAAATGTAGATAGTGGCACTGAGTGTGGTGGCACATGCTTGTAATCCCAGCAACTCTAGAGGCTGAGGCAGGAGGATCACAAGTTCAAAGCTAGCCTCAGCAACTTGGTGAGACCCTGTCTTAAAAATAAAACATATTTTTAGGCTGGGGATGTTGCTCAATGGTTAAGCACCTCTGGGTTCAGTCCCCACTACAAGAAGAAGAAGGAGAAAGAGAAGGAGAAAAAGAAGAAGGAGGAGGAAGAAGAAGAAGAAAGAGGGAGGAAGGGGAGGAGGGGAAGGAGGGGGAGGAGAAGAAAATGTGGATAGTGTGGGTGAGCTGTCTCTAAGACCAGCTCCAGACTGCCTGAATCCCAAGCCCATGCTCAGCATCAGACCTATTGCCCGCTGATAGCTAGGGCACTAGACTCCAGAATCCAGGCAGGCCCTGGGAGAGAGGCCCAAATTTATTTCCTGGTAGCCTCACAGGCTGCCCACTGACTGTACATACAATCTGTTGGGGAACTGGAGCCTGCATCCAAACCAGCAAGTAATACTCACAAGATGGAGGGGAGCACAGCCATTGTCATATACTGGAGGGAGTAAGTGCCTGGATCTGCGCAGAAAAGCTTCAGGTTGAGTTTGGGCTCAGGGAGTCAGACAGGCTGGAGCTGGCATCCCACCCCACTGATAACTAGACTTTGCCTGGGATAACTCACCTCGCTTCTCTAAGTTTTGGTTTCCTCCCTTGTGGAGTAGATGATAATAAATGATCTCTCATAGGTGTATGTGGTCCTGGTGATTGAGTGCCTATCACTGTGCTTTGAGTATAGACTGCCTTCTGGGTTAGGGGTAGGAAGTGTTCTTACAGAGCCCTCAAGTAAGTCAGCATTTCCATCCAGATATCAGGTCCCCACCACAGAGCTTGGAATCAGTAGCAGCTCCCACTTCAAGTCCTATTCCCAACTCAATAGCAAATCTTATCTCAGTAGCCAGGAAATCACCCACAAGATCAGAGTAAACTTGGCGAGCTTCTCCAGCTCCAGTGGAAAGGAAATCAACATAATCTTTTTCTCAGAGTTTCTGGATTTCCAGGAAACTAGGATGAATGCCTACCATCCCCCCTTTTCTTCCTGGAACCAGCATTCCCTACTCCACATGCACACAAGGGACCAATATGCCTCAGCTCCTGGACATAGATTCTAGAAGCCCCTAGAGCAGACTGGCAGACTGGCAGACTGGTGTCCAGCAGGGTCTGGGATTCAACTGATTGTCATCCCCTACAGTTCTCAAAGTTGACTTCTCAGTCCTATCCAGAAACCTCCTGCATCAGCTGTGTCTCTAGAAGCAACTTCTCACCATCAGCCTGTACCACATCCAAGGCCACCACAAGCACCCACAAATGCTGTGCCTTGCAGGTCTACAGCTATAACTTCTTGCTGCCACTCTCCAACCAGCAGGTGGGTAACTGCTGCATCATCATTCAGACTGGAGGTACACAACAGCAACATGTACAAAAGCATCCTGGTGAGCCAGGCAGTAGTAAGCAAGCCATCCCCTGGGTGCCTGCACTTAAATGGGCAGCAAGCATCCCTGTCCTTTTGTACCATCCCTGTCCTTTTGGAGTTGACTTTTTAATGGGTGAAAAAAAAAAAAAAACAGATGGGAATAAAGAAGATATTAGTTACGTTAAGGGCCTGACCTAAGAAGAGGGAGAAAAGGGTGCTCAGCCTCCAGGCGAGAGTAGGCCTGCAGGTTGAGGAATACCAAGGAGGCACCAGGTACAGGATCATGGACTGGAGAGAAAATATTCTAGGTCAGAAAATATTCTAGGATGCAGATGCACTAAATGGACCTTGACTTTCTCGAGGAGTTAGATGGAATTGCTGGAGGTTGGAGCAGAGTAGGTGGCAGTGAATTTTGACATAGGTGTGTGGAATGGGCTGCTGCTGTACAGGAAAAGAGGCTGCTTAGGAGGCTGCTGCTGCAATCTGGACCAAGAGAGTGGGGGTCTCATCAGGGTGGTAGAGGCCAGAGGTGTCAGAGTCTGCATATGTGTGAGAACAGGGTCTACTCACAGAATGTGTATGGACATGGTCTTATGGACTCATTCTCCAGGTTCCTAGCTGCAGATAAGTCACCGAGCCTCTGGAGCCCAGAAGCTATAGTAGCTATCATTATACATTTACATGCATGACACCATGACTGAGTCCCTTCCACCTGTGCCCTGGCCCTCAGGGTTAAGGCCTATAGGGATTCAGTCTGCACCACCCACCCACAACTGCAGCCTCCAGATCCAAGCAAGCCTGACAATTAGGAGGCCATTGGACCTCTACCCATCTCCTTTACTCTTGAGAATTGGGACTAAGAATGTTGGTCCCTAGGCCAATTAGTTTTCTTATACTGAGTAGCTTGTCTCTCTCAATGGGGCCATGGGAGGTGCAGACAGCCTTTTGGGGGAGAATAGGGCTAGAATAGGGCAGCTGGAAAAACCTTACCTCATTACATTGAGGTCACCCTCAGGGAGCAGATGAGGTCCTTGTGTTCAGAACTGAGATGACACCCAAATGTCCTTGGGCACTGGAATTTGGGAAGTAACTCCAGGGCCTGTGCCCTGATGGCCTGGCTTGTCTCTCACCCCAATCCAGGTGACCAGACATGGTAGGGCTCAGAGCCCTAAACAAACACTTTCTGACTTCGAAGGATCCAGAGGACTATAACCTGCTACAGATTCTCTCAGGGGATCACAGTGAGCGCAAGAATCAGATGGTGGGGGAATATGGCAGAGGAGTGAGGTTAGGTCCATTCCCAGCCCCAACTATCAAGGTCTTGACACATTAAAATGTGCCAACAGGGTCAGGTGGGCATTGTTCACAAAGCAACCTGGCCTTAAGCAGCTGTGGATTCTCCTAGAGTCTACTCAATGCCCCAGCAACTGTGGACTTCCCTTCTGTGTGTTCTCCCCTGGACCTTAACAAGCAGGGCAATACTTTCAGTGAGGAACAAAGAGAAAAGACTTGTTTAAGGGGCAGGGTAGCCTCTTGGTCCACTGATAGAGATGCTCTCTGGCTAAGATGGGAAAATGTGTGTTTCAGATGGAATAGGCAATGATGTGAACCAAAGCATCATATTTTCAAAGCCATGTGTATAATGTGAAAAACCCACACTATAAGGAGGAATGTCAGTTTTCCGGAAACTTGGAAAAGGACAGAATCAAGAACAAGCATAAGCTGGGAGATACCTTGTCTGGAATTAGAGACCTTTGGCAAATTCTAAGTCTTCTGTACCTGTGTCTTCTTACTCAAAAGAGATAAGGATAGCTAGTGATTTATCCCTAGCTTGAATCAGAGAAGTGTATCATGCATACATGTATCACAAAGATGAATTATAAATTATGCTAGCACTCTATTTTCTTTCCAGTGAGCCAAACACTCCTTCCAGCAATTAGCCCAGTCAGTTGGCAGTAACACCCACCATACCAAATGGTTATATGATAAACCCTCCTACAAATATGTGCATCATTTTGGTTAGGTGGGCAACATAAGTTCAATCCCCTATCTTTCAGAAAAAGAAGCCAGGTCTAGGGAGGCTAAGAAAGTAGAATCAGTAGTGCACAAATCCAACCCAGCATTGGTTGAGAGCAGGCTCTAGGCCAGAGGAGAGTGGTTAGATACTGGAGTCCAGAGGAAGGACTTGCTGGGTGTCTTCCTTCCACTGGGTATGGAAGAATTCCTGGATCCTAGAAGGGTACTTGGCATGAGGCCTGCTTTCTCCTAATCCTTGGAGCTCTTGTTCTCAGTAGCGCATCATTCAGGAGGTCGTCTAGATTCTAGAATGCTTGAAGTCCTGAGCAGCAAAGGCAGTAGAATGTGTAGGAGAGGGTGTCTGTGTTTGTCAGGTTTTCATTGCTGATACAAATACCTGAGAAAAACAACTTAAATGAGGAAATATTTTTATGGCTCCCTATTTCAGAACTTTCCACCATGGTCAACTCCATTGGTTTGGGCCCGAGTTGAGGCAAAACACCATGGCAGAAGGTAGAGAAAATCTAGTCAGCTCATGGCAGCCAGGAAATAGAGGAAAGAGTTAGGGACAAGATATAGGTTCTAAGGTCATGTCCCCCATGACATTCTTACTTCAACCTTTTCCCTCCTGCCTACAGTTTCCACCACTTTCCAGCAACACATTCAATTATCAATGAATTGAACTACTTATGAGGTCAGAGCCCTCCCTTATCCAACTGATCCCCCAAAACCCCACCTGTAAACCTTGCTGCCTTGGGCAACAAGCCTCCAACATCTCAGATTTTAGGGGACATTTCAAATGCAAACCATAGCCATGTCTCTTTGGAAGCTTCCAGAGCAGATTTTCTGAAATCCAAGAACCTTTTTAAACAAGTGGCATTAGGTTTGTTCAGGCCTTAGCATAGTTCAGACAGGAGTCATTGAGGGAATCCTTGATAGTTGAGTTGGATTAGTACGGTCTCAGGTCAGAAGCTTTGTCCTCTTCTGGAGGAGGTTCTCAGGTGATGGGGTTGTACTACAGGATTGTCTTTGAACTCTTCCTTCCACCTTTCTGTCCCTCTCCCACCAGAACTGAAGATCTTTGAAAACACCAATATGTTCTATGCCATGAACTCTCATGCCAAATATGAGTTTCTCCTGAGGAAGTGGACTTTCACAAACTAAATGACGGTCAAGCACAGGACCAGCTCAATCCTCCCTCCCCTGATGAAGAGATGGCTCAAGTTCACCAAGGGAATCTTCTAAGAATTTCTCCCTAGGGTCTGGATTGTTAGTATTCAGGCACTTTCAGACTGGAGTATCCAGTATGTCAAAGACATACTATGCTGAAGGCTTAACCATGTAACATCTCTTGTTTATCTGACTGTTTCTAGAACTCTTCCCACCCCCTGGCACCACCTTCCATCCAAGTCACTGACACCTCCTCAGGTGATGGTCCCTGCCTTTAGGTGACATTCCCAGGTTTACCCCCTTCCCCAGCATCTCTCACATCTGAAATTTTCTCCTGCTCCCTCAGACTCTGGCCTGGGATCTTCTCCTGTACTCTCCTTCTGTCATTCTAGCCTTAGGTTCCACCAAAGATTTCATCCTCAGGACCCATGGAGAGTAAGGGCATTTTTCTCACCATGTTATCAACCCTCCCTGGGAGTAGAGAGATGCCCTCTAAGGGACTACTCTCCTCACCTGACCATGAGGACAGCCCCATTGATGTTGAATCCTGTGCCACAAAAAGTATCATTCACCACTGCATCCTGGGCCTTACAAGGTCACAGGAGATGAGGGCTTTGGGAGCTGGGACTTTCTAAGGGAGGGCAACTGAATATTTGCATGAAAAGGAAAAGATGTTTAATGATTGGGATAGGAGTAATATCTGTTTATTGAAATTAGAAAAGGCTATACTAGAATATTTTATTCAAATCCTATTTCTACTACAGCTTGGACTGTGGTTTTATTCTTTCATTTCCTATGTTAATAGACATCAGAGAGAGACTTTCACAATTTGTATTGCAATTAAAGATCTCAGGATTCTCAGTTTGTTTTGTGCACAAGTGGGAAAGGTCAGCCACCCTTATCAGGAATGTTGATGGAATCACATGTGTCCACCTTGCATGGAGCAATGTTCATTTCAGTATCATTAAACTGGGTAATATGATGAGATGCCCCTAAGTACTCCTGGTACTAGAGGTTGAGGGTTTTCATGGAGCACAGGATAACCTCTGAGAGGAATGGGAGTTTGTGAAGGGCACATGGTCACCCTGGGAATCATATGTGGAGGCACAAGAATGGGTTTGGAACCAACTGTCTGGGGCCCTTGGGGTAGCACCTGGTAGGTCAGGGTCCAGAACTGTAGGTAGTCATTTCTCAGTTGCTGCTTCATGGAGCCAGTGCCCATCTTCTTGGTGACTTCCAGGTAGTTGCCTATCTCCTTAGTGTCTGGAACCAGTTTGTGGACATGACTAACCCAAGTTGGAGTCCCTCCATGATGAGAAGGGCTGGAAGGGGGCTAAGTGCTTCTTATAAGTTGGAGACCTGTGCTCTCAGACAGCTCTGTGTCCACATGCCTGTACAGTCCTTGGCCCTCTGAGCTGACGTTCTCTTAACTCAGTACATAATTTGGGGCCTCAGTCAGAAGCTCTAGTCAGAGGCTCTTATCCTCATTTACAGATAGGGAAACCAAGACTAGCAAAGGTTAAGTTTAAGTGATACTTGTCCAAAGTCTCACAGGTGACCAGTAAGGGGACAGGGACTAGGTCACAGGCATGCAAGGCCAAAGTGGCAAGAGGCCCTCAAGACTACTGTCCTCAGGTCTGGGGCTCAACCCCATGCCATACCCATCATTGCCAAAGTTGGTCCAATAGACTCTAATGACCTTGGACATAGTCCTATCCTAGGGACAATAATCAAGGTATGTGTTGAAAGGTTTTGAAGGATGTACCGTATGTCATCTATAAGGTTGACCCCCATCAATTTTGGGTGGATGGGTATCTCAGAGGGTTGATAAACTGGTAAGAGAAGGTTCTGGCTCTCTCATGAGGGAGGACAAGCAGCTTGGGTTGGCAGAGGGTTCATTGGGATTACAGAGCCCAGCAATGGATCCTGGAAAGAGCCCATGGGGGAGCAGAGAAGGATCATGGGAGTTCCTATCAGGACTTTCCAAAAAACACATACACTTGGGGAAAGGAAAGCTGTGACTCAAATTCTTGGATTCTGTGATTTCTTCATATTGTGATTCCAATTTTGTTTATATCTCACCTCTCAAAGACCTTTGGGAGTATCTTTCTCCTATAATTCAGTCTCAGGAAATATTTTCTTCTCTCTTGTCTACATTCAAAGACAGGCAGAGTGTTTCCTGGCCCACTGCAGGTCAACACCTTGAGGGAGCTGAACATGGTGTCCTTATAGTAGTTCTGGATGTCAGTAAAGGTCTCCTCATGATGCTGCATTACTGTCTTAATATATCTGCTCTCCCTCTCCTCCAGTTCATGGATCTCAGTCTTTCTCCACAGGTCAAGTTCATCCCTCACAATCTTTATCTTCTTATCATATGTGGGCTCAATTTCTGAAAGGCAGCAAAAACATAGCAGCTTAGCAGAGGAAGAACAGATACTCTACAGCTACAAGAATGGGTGGAACCTATAAACAGGGCCTAAGAACTCCCATCATGGTCAAAACAAAGGCTATGCCAGAACACTAAGCTCTACCAAAGAAGAGGATGGGCTTAGGTAAGCTCTTCCAACTGCGGCTCATGGTGACATTCTCAGCATTCTCTTTGGCCTTGCTTTGTCAGTAACAGACATTCCCAATCAGTGCCTGCACTATGGTTCCCAACACAGACAGCTGACCCTAGTGGCACTAACCATGGCCTTATGTCCATCAGGATTTGATTAATAAAGCAGAACACTTCAGAATTTTTCCAAACAAAAGTTTCTCCCTAGGATAAGGAAGATGAGACTCACACAGTGAGTTATAGGGCCCACCTCCACGCACCCTGCTGTGTTCCCTCTACACCACCTCCATGTCTAGGGAAGCTGTGCATGCTCCCTGCTGCAGATGAAATTGAATTGAAAGCACAGGAGATACCTCTACATACACAATAAATGTCTAAAATTGAAAGCTTGAAAATATCAAGGTTGGGGGAGGATGTAAGGTAAATAAAACTTTCATACATTGCTGGTGAGTATATAAAGAGAATCATTTTGGGAAACAGTGCAGCAATTTCTTATGAAATCAAACATTTACTTTCCATATGACCCGGCTTTCTACTTCACTAAGTATTTTCTCCAAGAGAAATGAAAACCAATGTCCAAAGACTTGAATACTAATATTCATAGTAGCATTAGTTATAATAGCCCCAAAAGAAAATTTAAATGTTCATCAAGGCAGAACATTATATATGTCCATGGATTAAGTATGTCAGCAATAAAGAAGAACAACAGTTCCCAGAATCAAATGTCAGTGTTGCTCACTGCTCAAACAAAAAATTGGGAGACAGGAATTGGTGAAAAGAAACAGTTTTATTTATATATATATGCACATTTTCTTTATCCATTCATATGTTGAAGGGCACCTAGGATGGTTCCATAGTTTAGCTATTGTGAGTTGAGCTGCTATAAACATTGACATACCTGCATCACTGTAGTATACTGATTTTAAGTCTTTGGGGCATAAACTGAAGAGTGGGGTAACTAGGTCAAATGGTGGTTCCATTCCAAGTTTTCTGAGGAATATTTATATTGCTTTCTATAATGGTTGCACCAATCTGCAGTCCCACCAGCAGTGTATGAGTGTACCTTTTTCCCCACATTCTCACCAACATATATTGTTGCTTATATACTTGATAATGGCCATTCTGACAGGGGTAGATGAAATCTTAGAATAGTTTTGATTTGCATTTCTCTAATTACTAAAGATGTTGAACAATTTTTTCATATTTTTTTTGTCAATTGTATTTCTTCTGTGAAGTGACTGTTCAGTTCCTTAGCCCTTTTATTAATTGGGTTATTTGTTTTTTGGCATTAAGTTTTTTGAGTTCTTGATATATCCTGGAATTTAGTGCTCTCTCTGAGGTGCATGTGGTAAAGATTTTCTCCCATTCTGTAGGCTCTCTCTTCATGTCATTGATTGTTTCCTTTGCTGATAAAAAGCTTTTTAGTTTGAATCCATCCCATTTATTGATTCTTGATTTTACTTCTTGCACTTTAGGAGTCTTGTTAAAGAAGTCAGATCCTAAGCTGATATGGTGAAGATTTGTGCCTATTTTTTCTTCTAGTAGGTGCAGGGTCTCTGTTCTAGTGCCCAAGTCTTGATCTACTTAGAGTTGAGTATTGTGCAAGGTGAGAGATAGGGGTTTAATTTCATTTTGTTACATGTGGCTTTCCAATTTTCCCAGCACCATTTGTTGAAGAGGTTATCTTTTCTCTAGTGAATGTTTTTGGCACCTTTGTCTGGTATGAGATAACTGTACTTGTGTGGGTTTGTCTCTGTGTCTTCTGTGCCATTGGTCTATGTGTCTGTTTTGGTGCCAATACTATGCCGTTTTTTTTTCTATGACTCTGTAGTATAGTTTAAGGCCTGGTATTGTGATGACTCCTGCTTCATTCTTTTTGCTCAGGATTGCTTTGGCTATTCCGTGTCTCTTATTTTTCCAAATGAATTTCATGTTCGATGAAGGCTGTCATTGGGATTGTAATAGGAATTGTATTAAATCTGTATAACGCTTTTGGTCACATGGCCCTTTTGACAATATTAATTCTGCCTATCCAGGAGTATGGAACATCTTTCCATCTTCTAAGGTCTTCTTCAATTTCCATTATCTTTTACTTTTAATGTCAGACAATCATGCATCAGAACCCTTCCTTCACAACCTCTTGGCTTTATTTTCTTTTTAGTAGGGCTCACACAGGAAGTTCCTATGATTTACCCCCTTGTATTTCAATGATTTCTTTTTTTTTTTTTTTTTTTTTTCTCTTCTGAAGACATCAACCATTCTGTGGTTTGGTTTTGATTGTCCCTCATTATCAGGAAGGACGGTCCCACATCAGACTGGAAATAATAGAAGATTAGAAGGCAGTGTCAAAACCCTACTGGCCACATCTGAGCAAACATAAAGGTTTAGAGGGAATGATTTATAGGCTAAGCTTGCCTGGAGTCCATTGTCATGTTTAATCCTATTTGTTCTACAAGCAATGGAGCAATGGCTAACCTCTCAGAACATTTGACCAAATTATTTCATTAGAATTTGTACTTTTGCAGGTTTTTTTTTTTTTTTTTCAGAATGTTAAAAGTCACCAATTACAAAGTTTTACAAGGAAAATACAAAATAAAACTAACAGAGGAAAAACAAATCCAATTTGTTTTGAACCAAGAAACAATCTTTTTATAGTACTCCTAATTTTATCTAAGATAATCAAAGAAAAAATTTGTAGAATAAGTTTAATTTTATCAGAAAGCTATATCTAAGAATGTTTGTTAGAATCCTTTTCATGCAAACCAAGGTGAGTTACCATTTGGGCAGAAAGCATATTATATTACAATATATAATGATCAGTTTCTGCTAACACATTACAAAAGTAGTACAGTTTGTACAAAGGCTTGAAATTATTATTATTTTCTTTGTTCTCTGTATTTAGTTCTCTGGGACCCTAATCATGTTAAGAATTTATTGTACTATCTTTAGAATTTCTTACATAACATAAAACATTAAGGTAAATTTTTAATATAATCTATTAAATTAATGTTTATTTAGCAATTGAGAACACATTTTTTTTTATCACACTTTAAGTGTATTATGCACTATGATTTAGTTTTAGGTATTTATATCCCAAACAGTTGACTAAAGCTTTGGATTAATTCTAGCAGCAAATTCAGATTATGTATGGTAATGCAGTCATAACAAAAGTTCCACCTTTTGAGAAAACCTTTTTAAAATAGCCTTATTCATATCTTACATTAAAATCTTTGATTTAAAATTTGTTTTGAAATGGGGGATGAATAAAACAAGATTGCCCCCTATTGGCTATAGGGGTATGGCGTATGCTACTTAAAATGACTACAAACAATATATAAGGCATTATTAATATATAGTAAGAGGCAAAACAATTTTATCATTTTTATAGAATGTTAAGACAATTATAATTGACACATTATACCAGTCCCATTATAATTTTATAAAATTATTAGAATATTTATATCTATATAAATTACATGTCAAAAAGTATTAAGAGGGCTGGGGCTATAGCTCACTTGGCAGAGTGCTTGCCTCTCAAGCACAGTCACTGGGTTCCATTCCCAGCACTACAAAAAAACAAAAAAGTATTAAGTATATCACATATTATTGGAAAAATAATAGTAGCTCATTAAATCAGTTATAAAGTGATCATTTAAAAGACTTTAAAACAAATAGATACTTAAACAATCTTTAATGCTTTTAAGACAGTTTCCCTAATTAATCAAAAATTGAACAAAGCAGAAAGCACAAGATTATCTTGATAAAACACAAAATATTTGTTCCTTAAGCCATTACTTTGCATATTTTACTAAGAGCTGATTAACATTTTAAGAAAATCTTGTTTCTTTAAACATGAATAATTAGATTCTAGTTTTATATCAGTTGCATATAATTTGGATTTTAGAAAAATCTTATAAATAATTTTTTAAATTATAACCAACTTGATCACACATAAATTTTTCTTTATAACATTTGCCTTTTATAAACTTGTGATTTGGTAGACCCTCAGGGTTTTGCCCTATTTTTCTTCCCATTTTGGAAGAATGTTTACTTTAAAGTAGACAAAAATCTTATTTACCACATAAATCTTTTTCTCATTCCCATTTTTTCTTTTAAATTTTATCACCAAATATACAGCTCCATATTCAAAACTTTATAAAAATTTCTTTCTATTGCTGGTTTGTTTCTACCTTTTTTTTTCCTTAACCATACATTTTGGAAAAAATCCTCACAAAAATTCTGAATTTGGACAAATTACCCATTTTTAAGAAGATAAAATATGCTTTTCCAGTTTACTCATTGAAACTCAGCTTAAATTCTTTTTAAGTCCTTTGAATATAGAATTGCAAATGTTTATTAGAATTTTAACTCTTAATACACTTATTTTTAAAAATATACCAACTATTTATGAAAATTTAACAGATTCAAATATATTGTCTTTAAGAAAGCAAGGTTATTTGTAATTGATGTTTTAGTATTTTAACTTACAGATGATTCAAATGTTTTATATATTCATAAACATTTATCTATTTATACTTGCCTATTTTATCTGTTCTTAACAATTACCTGAACTCTCCATGAAAATTTTGAGGCATTAAACCTAGTGAGGTATAATCATCATCTAACCATTTTTTAAAGGTTGTCTTTATCTAAGCAAGAGAGCTGTACAAAGTTAAGCACATGGATCCCAAGGCACAATCCAACAATGTTAAAATGACTTTCCAGTGAAAGTCAAATGAAGAGGCTTATTATTCAGATTTAAGTTAACATCTTTCCCTATTTTTGTCAGTAGAGGAAGACACCATTACAAATGAAAATTTCTGCTATACAGAGTTTTAAAATGGTGCCCTGCAATGTCAGAAAACCATCTGGGGCCTTTAACTCAATTTTTTCCCCCAGTACTGATGATGGAACCCAGGGGTGCTCTATCACTGAGCTACTTCCCCAGCCCTTTCTTAAAATTTTATTTTTATTTGGAGACAGTATCTCACCATGTTGCTGCCTTCAAATTTGTAATCTTCCCGCCCTAGTGTCTGTGATAGCTGGTATTGAAGGCTTGCACCACTGTACCCTGCATACAAGTAGTTTTGGATAAATGAATGTGCTTCTTGTGTCAGCCGCAACCTCTAGTATGCAAAACCTCTTTTTAGTCTTCTAGTTTAACACACAATACAGACAGTCCCCGATTTGTAATGGTTTGACTTACAATATTTTGACTTTACAATGATGTGAAAATGATATGCGTTTAGTAGAAACTGTGCATGGAATTTTGAACCTTTTCCCAGGCTAGCAATATGCAGTAAGATACTATTTTATGCTGGGCAACAACAGCAGCCTGCAAATCACAGTCACCCCAAGAACACAAGAGGAAACAACCAAGGCTCTACATGAATGTGTTGCTCAGTCAGGATGTTCAATAGGTCAGATGTATTCAAGGTATTTTCAACTTAAATATTTTCTATTTACAATGAGTTTATCAGAATGTAACCCCATAAATGGTGAGGAGTATTTGTATTTGAATAAATGTCAGGAAAATCCGATATTTTCTCCAGCTTTAGAGAACGGGGAGGCTGGAATGGGAATGGGGGTTTAATTTGCAGTCATGTCAGATGTCATGTGTCCCAGACTCATTGCTTTACAAAGGAATCTGTGTAATTATCATAAACAAAGGGCAGACACAAGTCAAAGGCCACTTGAGCTGAAATTATTTAAGAATTTGATGTTTTTTTAATGTCATTGATGCTGCTTGTGTTTGTTTTGTGAAAAGATAGCAACCTAAAGCACAAATTTAAGATGTTAACCATGATTTTACTGAAGAACATTTGCTCACTGTCTTTCTCATATTTCAAGTTACATTCATTCTTCTCTGCTAGCTTGTCCCCATGGCAACAGTACCCAGGCACCATTTTGCTGGTTTTACATGCTAACTTAAAGCATCAATACAATTTTTGCATTGTTGTTCTTCTTACTTATACCAAATTAGAAAAATTAACAACAAAATGATACAAACAATAGGAAACACTTCCAAAATAATTTTATGAGGCAATATCATCATCAGCCTGATAGCAAAGTCAGACAAAAATACCACAAGAAAAAAAAAAGTACAGGTCAATAGCCCTGAAGGACATAGATATAAAACTTCTCAACAGAATTCTAGCAAACTGAATCCAGCAGCACATTAAAAAAGGATCACATACCATGAACAAGAGGGGTTTATCTCAGGGATACAAGAGTGGTTCCACGTTAAAAAAAAAAATCAATTGCAACACATAAACAGAATAGCAAATTTTTAAATACATGATCATCTCAATAGATGCAGAAAAAAAGTGTTTGATAAAATTCAATACCCTTGGGGCTGAAGTTGTAGTGCAGTGGTAGAGTGCTTGCCTAGCACACGTGAGGCGCAGGGTTTAATCCTCAGCACCACATAAAAATAAGTGAATAAAATAAAGGCATTTTGTTCATCTATAACTAAAAATATTTTTTTTGAAAATTCAGTACCCATTTTTGATAAAAATTCTCAGCAACTAGGAATAGAGGAAAATTACCTCAACATAATAAAGTTCATATGTGAAAAGCTTATAGCAAACATTATACCTAATAGTGAAAAACTGAAAGTTTTTCCACTAAGATCAAGAATAAGCTGAGGATCCCACTGATACAATTTCTATTCAACATAGTGCCTAGCCAGAGCATTTAGGGAAGCAAAAGAGTTAAAAAGCATCCAAATAAGAAAGAAACTGCCCATTTGCAGATGACATGTTGTTATATACAGAAAACCTGAATACTTCACAAAGATGTTAGATCTAACAAATTTTATAAATTTATAGGATATAAAATCAACATACAAAATAAATTGTTTCTAAACACTAATAACTACCTGAAAAGGAAATTAGAATAATATCCTATTTATAATAGCAGCAAAATAATAAAATGCTTGATTAAAACTTAACTAGGGAAGTGAAAGACTTACCCATTGAAAACTATAAAGAATTGGTCAAAGAGTAAAGAAGACACAAACAAATGGAAAGGTATCTTGTGTTCATAGATGGGAAGAATTAATAGTATTAAAATGCCCATAATACCCCAAGTAATCTCAATGCAATCCCTACCAAAATTCCAATGGCACTTTTTACAGAAATATAAAAAATTCTAAAATTCACATATATCCAAGATAATCTTGAAAAAATAACAAACAAAACTAGAGCCATCACAATTCTTGATATCAAAACATGTTACTTGGGGGCTGGGGAGATAGCTCAGTCGGTAGAGTGCTTGCCTTGTAAGCACCAGCACCAAAAAAAAAAAAAAAAAAAAAAAAAAATATATATATATATATATATGTTACAAGGATACAGTAATTAAAACATTATGATATTGGCATAAAATAGGCCAACATAACAGAAAAAGAGCCCAGAAATAAATTCATATGTATATGGTCAACTGACCTTCAACTAAGGTGCAAGGAATATATAAATACATAATGGAAAAAGGGTCATCATTTTATGAAATGGTGTTGAGAAAACTCAATAAACTGAAAAAAAAATACAAAATGGTAAAATTAGACCCTTATCTTACACCATAAACAAAAGTCAACTCAAAATGGATTACATGCTTTATTGTAAAACTCCTAGAAGAAAACAAAGGGGAAAGTGTCCTGATATTGATATTGGCAATGATGTCAATAATCTTGTGTATGACACCAAAAGTGCAGGGGGAAAATGTGAAACTAGACATGTGGGACTACATCAAATTAGAAAGCAGAGAAAAAGAGACAATACAATGAAAAGTCAACCCACAGAATGAGAAAAAATATTTCATAGATCTGATAAGAAGTCAATTTCCAAAATCGAACTCCTACAATTCAGCATCAAAAACACAACCCAATTAATAGATGGGCTAAGAACCCCTTCACTGCTTTTTAAAAATATTTTTTAGTTGTAGACCGACACAATACCTTTATTTTATTTATTTTTGTGTGGTGCTGAGGATCAAACCCTGTACCTCACATGTGTCAGGCAAGCACTCTACTACTGAGCCACATCCCCAGCCCCATTCATTGTTTTTATTTATTAATTGAATTATTAAGTAACCCAATTAAATAGCTCAATGAACAAATGGGTGAATAACAGTTAAGATAACTAGTGTAGTTTTTTAAAACAAGTCTTTGAAAGAATGTGGATAAATTGGAATCCTTGCACACTGTTGATGGGAATGCAATAAGGTACAGCCGCTATACAAAATAGAATGGAGGTTCCTCAAAAAACTAAAAGTAGAACTACCATATGATCCAGCAATCTGACTTCCGGATATTTATCCAAAAGAAGTGAAATTAGAATCTCAAAGACTTATTAGCATTCCCATGTTTACTGCAAACTCTGTTCACAATAGCCAAGATATGGAAACAAACTAGATGTCCACTGGTGACCGAATTAATTTTTAAAATATGGTATATACATACAAAGGAATATCACTCAGTCTTACAAGGAAGGAAATCCTGCCATATGTGACAAAATAGATTAACTTCAAGAAGATTATGCTAAGTGTAATAAGCCCACCACAGAAAGTCAAAAAACTGCTTGATTTCATTTACATGAGTTATCTAAAACAGTTAAACTCCTAGAAGCAGAGAATAGAATAGAGGGTGCCAGGGCTTATGGGGAGGGGAAGTTATGGGAAGTTGTTAATTAACAAATATAAAATTTAAAATTTATGCAAGATGAATAAGTTCAGAAATCTGCTCTACAGTGTTATGCCTATAAATGTACATTCAAAATCTGTTAAGGGGTAGAGCTCATGTTGGGTGTTTTTAACACAATAAAATTTAAAATGAAAATGAAAAATTTTTAAATAATACAATGCAACGAGGACCAAGTTTCAACCCCCAACATTGAAAAAAAGATAAAAAGAATAAAAATAAATAAAAATTTAAACAGGATACACTTCAAAATATTCAGATGCAAAAATTTACATATGTCTAAATGTTCTTGGCTTTTTATTCCACAAATTTGGAAAAGAATCCAGTACTGAATTCTGAGTAGGGAAACATTCAGAGTAGTTAATTCTATGCAGAAGCTAAATCGTAGGACAGCTATTAGTGATAGTAATAAAATTGGATAGGGCCATGTTCCTAAATATTTGCCCAATGGCTAATTTTTTTTCCTAACCACCAAGTGGAGTTTTAGACTCCCAAGTTTGAATATTTAATATTTTTCCACCATTTTCAAATATTCTGTTTAAGCATTATTCTAAATATCAGGACCAATTAGCAGATCTAACAATCTCTCCCCAGCTCTTCTGAATGCTCTCAGGTATGAAGTAAAGGAAGAAAACAACTCAGGACTAATTATATCTTAAAATAGGACTAAAGAACTTTCATTTTTAAAAATCAAGGGTTTTTAAGCCACAGGAAGAAAAATAAAAATCTTACTTGCTACCTGGTTTTGTTTCTTTAAGAAATCTTATGTTTGTGAGAAAGATATACAATTTCCTACTTATCTGTTTTTATATTGATACTATAAATATACAACTTAACTCATTATATAAGTTAAAATACATTTTGGTTTACATTAAAATGAGTTATAGCATAGAAATATAGCAGTGAAGAAAAAAGACAAAGAAGAGAGACAAGGATTAAAAACCACCTCTCAGAAAAGGGCAGGTAACACATACCCAGAAAATGAGGACAGGAATTTAGACTTTCATGTAGCAACAGTGATCTGGATGTGTCCCTCAGGACTTTTAAAATCCTTGTTGCATTAGTACAGATCTTGGCACAAATACCCCTAACACCCAGACCCAATGGAACTTCAGTGTGAAGAGGACTCTGCTCCCTAGAGCTAGGAAACACTAAGTTTATGAAGTTGCTCATTCATTCACCTAGATAGATTAAAGATTAATTGACCTTTAACTCTTTTCTTTCAGTATTGGTAAATCAGGAAATCCAAAAGCATCTACAACTCCAGATCAAGCCCTAGGCAAAACTGTGAGGGAGGCAAGGGAATTCTCAGGTCTTTTCCTCTTCACTTTGGATACCTCGCTGGAGAGAAGTGTAATGGCTTGCAGGGCAGGTTGAGGTGGTGGTGAAAGCTGGGGTGCTTAGCCACCATCACATAGACCTGGAGGTGAAGACAAGCTCCACAACTTTTTAGGGGACCTGTGAAAACAGCTCCAGCTCTCAAGTGATAATAATAGTACTGAAGTTATTGATAAGATTTTGTTGCATTAAAAAAAAACTATTTAAAATGCATAGCACACTGCTTAGCATTGATAAGCACTCATTAGATATTGTTTACTACCCTGACTAGCCTAAATTTCCTTTTCATGGCACTCAGTTTTACCCCTGAAGTTGGCCTGGTTTGTGTGGTCTAGTCAATGGAACAAGGATCACAAGAAAACAGTTTTGGTTCAACAAAAAGTCCATAGCCTCTGAAAGATACATGTGCAAGAAGAGTCATGTGGAAACAATATGGATAAGATGATCCTTAAAGTTTCTGGGTTAGTCAGCTTTCCATCACTACCACAAAATAACCTGAGATAACTTATAAGTGAAAAGGTTTGTTTGGCTCACTGTTTAGGATCATTTAGCCTGGTAGCTTTGAGTCTGTGGCAAAGTCAGTGCTTTGTGGTAGGAGTATGTGATAGAGGAAAACCACTCATCCCACGGCCAGGAGGCAAAAGAGAGAAAGAGGAAGGGAGTAGGGTCTCACAATTCCTTCAAGGGCACATCCCCAAGGACCAAGGAAATTTCACAAGGTCCCACCTCCTCAAGGTTCCATCACCTCCCAATAGCACCACCCTGGGGATACATGGGCCTTGGAGGGACAATCAAGATCCAAATATAGTACTTGCCTACAACTAAACATCCCTAGGAATCTGTGAAATCTTGGTCCTTAGAAGCAGCCATTCTGTCCTACTGCCTATTCTCCTCCACTCTCTAGCTCCCTGCTTCCTCTAGCACACACCTGGGCTCAGAGAAAAAAATCTTTTGACCTGCTCACCCAATCAAGTATGAATGAGCTGCTATTGAGGCTCCTCTTTATTTTAGGACATAGAAGAAAAACTGCACCTTGCTCTGGTATAAGAGGACTCGCTGTTATCTATCAAGATGAAGCAGATCTTAAGATGGATGCAGGTTTTGTCTACTTTTAGAATTGAAGACAGTAAGTCGCTCTGCAGAATGTTTTGAATATTATGCAAAAAACCACTTTGGGTGACCTCTATGCTTGGTCAAAAGCTGCCTTTTGGGTACTGTAGCACAGACCTCAGTGATGCCTGATGAAGCTCAGTATGCCACAACCTCCTGCTAGGCAATTGTTAAAAGGGATTATAGTAGTAAACATGTATCTCTCGAAACTCAGAAGCATCTCTCAGGGACTGGGAGCCATTCCCAAAATGTTATCAAAAGAATGAGAACTCGGTCTCCAAGACTCCACAGGGGGTCAAGAGTCCTAACTTTGATAATCGCCAGCCTACAAACACAGCTAACCTGGACTTCTTTATTCTAACCAACCCTTTGTACTTTCACTCTTCTCTGGCTCTAATGAGTCCCTATACCCGCTTTAAAGTTCAAATCAGATATTGTTCAGTTCTTTCCCCTACTGCTAGGCAATTTTTAAATAACTTTCTCATTTCTAAATATTCTTTGTTTTGCTTTGTTTTGTTTTGTTTTGAGACAAGATCTTGCTATGTTGCCCAGGTTGGTCTCCTAGGCTCAAGTGATTCTCATGCCTCAGCCTCCCAAGTACTTAAGGCTACAATTGCACACCAACATGCCTAGCCAACTTCCTCATTTATAAAAGTTCTGGAAGATGACCTCAACATGGATGGAACTAAAAGTCTTAAACTAACAGAACCTTAGATTGAGGACCAAGAGCTAAACAGACTATATTCAAGAGTAAGGGGAGGGTCATGGTATAGCTCATTTGTAGAGTGCTTACCTGGTGTGGATAAGGCTCTGGGTTTGATTTCCAGTACTGCAAAAATAAACAAAATAAGTGAGGGGTGCAAACTATGAAATTATACATAGGACTAAAATAGTAAAAGCAGACTGGGATGCAGCTCATTGGTAGTAGCTCTTATACTATCATACATGAGGCTCTGAGTTTCATTCCCAACATCACTTACACACACACACACACACACACACACACACACACACACAAAATAAAAAATAAAAAGGAAAAGACACAATTGCATCCAATCAAGACCTAAGACATTATGAGATCCATTGACTGGACAGTAGTGGAAACATATTTAGCATGACTCCTGTTTTCTTGTTGGTTGACCTTCAATGAAGCCCTTTAGTTTTTGCAAAAACTGGTGCCATAGTATATATGTCCATGGGGTGGGGGGCCTGTGAAGTGAGGGAGCAAGTATGAGATGGCTTACACCTGAGACCAACTGAATATAGAATACCATGTACCAGAATTGGAAGTCCAAGTCAAACATAGAAGCACAGTCTTATGAAAAAACCAAGATCCTCAGTTATAGCAAGGAATTATCAGCAGCATGTAATTCCTGTGGCAGATTTCCAGGTGGAACTGAAACTGGCATTCTTAGCTAAGACACCAAGAAGTGGTTAAAGAGCATTGGAAATTTAAGGTAGCTAGATGCGTGCAAAAGCCAGATGTTGTGATGAGGATACTATCTATATTAGGGTTCTCTAGAGGAACAGAATCATTAGGATATATGATTATAAAAAGGGAATTTATTAGATTGGCTTACTTGACCAGATGCTGGATAGTCCACAATCACCATCTGCAGACTACAGAGCTGGAAGAACCTGTACCTGCCCAGTCCAAGAGGCAGAAGCCTTAGAACAAGAAGGATAAACAGTGCTACCCTAGTCTGAGACCAGGATTTCTGGAAACTACCTGGAGAATCACTGGCAGAGTCCGCTTTGGAAGAGTGAAGAAGCGAAAGTCCAATATCCTGACGATTGAAGCAGCGTTCAAGAACCCATTCAAGAAGAGTCGAACCTGCATCTGCATCTGCTTCCTTGTTCTTCCAACTTTTATTCCATCCAACCCACCATCCTATTAGGCAATGCTGCCCATGCTTTTTTCCACTTCAGTTCAGTATCCTGCATTCCAATCATTCCTGGACATGCCCTCATTGACACACCCAGAAGCGTCTTAATCATCAGCATCTCTTAATCCAATCAAGTTGACAATTCAAATTAACCATTACACTATCCATATTTTTTAAAAAAACTGCCTTTTCTCCGCTGGCACCGCTGGCACCAGCACGGCAGCCAGCTCCTCCTTGCCAGCCATGGCATTCACGGTTGCGGCCTTCTGCTACATGCTGGTGCTGCTGCTTACCACCGCACTCATCTTCTTCGCCATCTGGCACAAGTCATTAGCAAAGGAAAATTCCACAGAGCTCAGTGGCATGTACCTGTAATCCCAGGAACTCAAGAGATTGAGGCAGGAAGATTCCAAGTTCAAGGCCAGCCTCAGCAGCTTATCAAAGCCCTTAACAGCTTAGTGAAACCCTGTCTCAAAATATAAAGGGCAGGGAGTATAACTCAGTGGCAGTTCCCAGTACTGGAAAAAAAAAAAAAAGAAAAGAAAATTCCTTTTAACTATAGCATTTGATGAACTGAAGACTGATTACAAGAATCCTATAGACCAGTATAATACCCTGAATCCTCTTGTACTTCCAGAGTACCTCATCCATGCTTTCTTCTGTGTCATGTTTCTTTGTGCAGCAGAGTGGCTTACACTGGGTCTCAATATGCCCCTCTTGGCATATCATATTTGGAGGTACATGAGTAGACCAGTGATGAGTGGACCCGGACTCTATGACCCTACAACCATCATGAATGCAGATATTCTAGCATACTGTCAGAAAGGATGGTGCAAGTTAGCTTTTTACCTTCTAGCATTTTTTTACTACCTGTATGGCATGATCTATGTTTTGGTGAGCTCTTAGAACAACACACCGAAGAATTGGTGCAGTTAAGTGCATGCAACAGCCACCAAATGAGGGGATTCTATTCAGCAAGATCCTGTTTCCAAGAGTAGCCTATGGAATCTGATCAGTTACTTTAAAAAATGACTCCTTATTTTTTAAATGTTTCCACATTTTTTTTGCTTGTGGAAAGACTGTTTTCATATGTTATACTTGGATAAAGAATTTAAATGGAATTATGTATAAATTAATATAAAATGATTACCTTTGGTGTTGACAGATTTGAACTTGCACTCCTTAAGGAACAGCCATAATCCTCCAAATGATTGGATTAATTACTGACTGTCCTTAGTCCATTGAAAGCTTTTGTTTATAGGAGCTTGTAGGGCCCATTTTGGTTTTATTGAAATGCCATCTAATTATAAATTAGCTATAGATATCAGGTGCTTCTGATGAATTGAAAATATTTATCTGACTTGTGGGAAACTTTATAGGTTTCCTCATTTATCATGTAGATGATTATATATGGATACATTTACAAAAATAAGAAGAGTGGGATTTTTTCCCTTCAACTTGAATATTATCCCTGTATATTGCATGAATGAAAGATTTCCCATATGTCCATCAGAGTAATAGACTTGCTTTAATTCTTAAGCATAAGCGAATGTGATATAAAAATATATACTGAATTACTTGTGAAGAATGCATTTAAAGCTATTTTTTGTTTTTATTTGTAAGACTTTACTTATTAAGAAATTGATTATATTATGCTCTGTTTTAATCTGGTGGTAAAGGTATTCTTAAGAATTTGCAAGTACTTTAGATTTTCAAAACTGAATGAGAGAGAAAATTGTATAACCATCCTGCTGTTCCTTTAGTGCAACACAATAAAACTCTGAAATTAAGACTCAAAAAAAAAAAAAAAAAAAAAGCTGCCTTTTGCATTAGACCAACTTCAAGTTGCTCACTGGGGAAGCAGTGGATAAATTTGCATGGAGCCAATGGAGTCTCCTGAGAGGAAAGGATTTGACCCTTTCCCTTTTAAGGTTCAGTGTTAGAATGGCTCTGAAATGTTGAGGGCATTCCAAATAGTAAATACTAGTAAGAAAGAGAACTGTTCTGATGTGCTAGACAGGGGAAGCGGTAGTCTAGTTAGATGCCATGTTTCAGAATGTGAAATCATGTAAATGTGAATTAAAAGACCTGAAATCTTGTGACCTTAGCTCTTTTGACCAAACTGAACTAGCAAGAATGTCACCGTGGGAGAGAATAAGAATATGTCAAAGTCACATGGAAATGTGAGGGACTCAGACTATCTTGAAGGGGGATAAAACAAACTGAAAGACTCACACTTCCCAATTTCAAAATTTATCACAAAGCAAGGATAATCAAGGTGTTTGTGTTACTGGCATTAAGATATACATATAGATCAATAGCATATAATTGAGAATTCAGAGGTAAATCTGCACAGCTATGATCAATTGATTTTTTAAATTTTTATTTTGGATGTTGATAGACCTTTATTTTATTCATTTATTTATATGTGGTGCTGAGAATCAAACCCAGTGCCTCACACATGCTAAGAAAGTGCTCTGCCACTGAACCACAACCCCAGCTCCCGGTCAATTGATTTTTGACGAGGGTGCTAAGATGGGTAAAGGATGGTATGTCAACAAATGATACTGGAAAAAACTGAATATTCACATGCAAAAGAATGAAGTTGGGGGGCTTGGATGGTGGTTCAGTGGTAGAGTGCTTGCCTAGCACTTGTGAGGCACTGGGTTTGATCTTCAGCACAACATAAAAAGTAAATAAATAAATGAAATAAAGTTATTGTGTACATCTACAACTAAAAATATTAAAAAAAGAATGAAGTTGGACCCCTCACCTCATACTATACACAAAAAGTAATTCAAAATGAATACAAGACCTAAATGCAAGTCCTAAAACAATAAAACTCTTAAAAGAAATAGTTTTATGATAATGGATTTGACATGTCAAAAAACATAGACAACAAAAGAAAATAGATAAATAGGAGTATATCAAAATTTAGAACTTTTGTGCATCAAAGGACAGAACAGAGTGAAAAGGCAGCCCACAGAAAGGGAGAAAATACTGGCGAATCATAGATCTTATAAGTGGTTAATACCAGGATATATTAACTTCTATGACTCATCACCAAAAAACCAAACAAACAGAAAACCTGATTTAAAAAAATGAGTAAAGGACTTGAATAAACATTTACCACTGGAGATGCAACTCCATAGAAGAGGACTTGCCTAACCCTGAGTTCAATCTCCAGGATCACAGAAAAAAAAAAAAAAAAGTAAATGTTTTTCCATAGAAGACATATAAATGGTCAATAACACCATGGAAAAAAGTGCTCAACATCATTACTTATCTGAAAAAAAGTAAATAAAAACTATAAAAGATACTACTTCATACATACTAAGATGACTAGAATCAAAAAATTGAACATAAGAAGTGTTGCCAAGGATGTATAGAAATTAGAACCCTCATACATTGCTGGAGAGGATGTAAATTGATACAACCATTGTAGAAAAATAGTTCAGCAGCTCTTCAAAAAATTAAAGATAGTTACAATATAACCCAACTAGTTTCATACCCAAGAGAAATGAAAACATATGTCTAAACAAAATGTGTGCATAAATGTAATAGCACTATTAATCATAGCTAAAAGGTTGAAACAATCCAAATGATCATCTCCAACAAATGGATAAACAAAATGTGTTATGTTCACGTTATAGCCATAAAAAGGAAGACTGATACATGCCGCAGTATAGTTGAACCCTGAAAGCATTATGCTAAGTGAAAGAAGCCAGATAAAAAATACCATGTTATATCATTCCACTTACATGAAATGTTCAGATTTGGCAATCTACAGAGGCAGAAATTTGCTCAGTAGTTATTTCTAGTTAGGGGTGAATAGTCCAGTGTCAGGGGATGTGATAGGTAAAAGATAATGTTTTCTTTTGGAGATGATAAAATGTTCCAAAAACGACACAATGATTGCACATATCTGTAAAAATCCTAAAAACTATTCAATTGTAGTTTAAATGGATGAATTGTGTGGTATGTGATTACATCTCAATATAGCTATTTTTCAAAGATAATAATAAACAGGCCTTTAAAGACCCTGATTAGGGCACACAAAGCACCATTTTGAGAGGTCCTGATCCTTATGACCATGTCTACCACACATATGTTTGCGGAATTGTATTCACTTCAGGTTTTATTTCAAAGAAATAAATATCTAGCATACCTACATTAGAAAAATCATCACATCCTCTCTCTTCAAAAATCTGTTGTCTAAAAATGTAAGTTGTTTCCTCACCAGAGAAGAAAAATCCAAATATACAATACTAATAGTAAACTAGGTAGACATAGCATTACATAAACATGTTCTCTTGTTTAGAAAGGATGCTATATCTGCCAAATTTGTGTCTATAAAATGGAGATTTACCACTTAATAAAGTTAAATTGATTAAATAAAATTTTGTTTGGAAGTGGTTAGCAACGTACTAGAAAAGACTAATTCGTCAATAAATTACAATAATTACTATCTACTACAAGAAAACTCTTTAAACATCTTTACTTATGAATCTATCAGGTTTCAAATTGTCTTGATTGACCCTTGTTTCAATTTTTCCACTTTCTGATTTGAAGCACATTATTTAAGAAAAAGTATTAGCAAAAATCATTTATTAAAAATTTCCTGGTGATGTTGAGACAAATAAAAAATAACACTTTAGTAAATAAACTAATGTTTTCTGATTGAAGTCCAAAAAGAAATCCAATTTTATTATTATTTAGACAGTTAAAGAGGTTTTCTGTATATGTAACACAGTAATGTCCACATAATTATTTGGCCACTGCCACAAAAAAAACTTACTTTTTAAAATTCTGTGCATATTGCAAATATTGAAGTATTGATTTTACATATGTAGTATGTAGGACTCTGCTTTACCACATATAAAAGGAAGGCTACTAGCCCTGGATATTTCACTTCAATAGCTTATTTCACATGAAAGGGAAAAAAAAATGAATGAGATTCAGAGGAATGTGTTTCTGTTTGGAGTCTGCAGTACAAGGCTACTATTGCTGCCATAGCAACCAGATCCTAGATGGCTTGCCAAGGAAGCATCTCTTCAGACCAGCTGTCTGGTGCAAAGGATGGCAGCTGCATTGCTACTCTGCCCTCATTTGCATCTCCCTCATTTACAGTTGCTTCCAAAATGTTTCTAGATCATTGATTTCAATTTTTTGAAACCTTAGTTATGACCTCCCCTCTGTTCCTCTCTATTCCATAACCAACTCCTTACTCAACAAAATTGAAAACTTAAGCTCAGTTCTCCTTTTCTCCATCCTGCCCATGTGTAGAAGATAGTGATTTATCATGTGATGAGCAAATGTCTGCCAATGGACTTGCTCAAAGTCAATCCTTTTGTATCTTAAAAAATAATCACTGGGCAGAGACTCATCTGAATTCTTAATTTTAAAGCATTGGTCCCCAGTTATTAAAATTAAGACCAGTACATGGATATTAGAAATAGTTAAGAATAGTGAATGTGCAAGGCCTGGGGTTTGATCCTCAGTACTGAAAAAAATGTGGTAATAGTGATTAGACCCTACCATTATGTGTGTCTGGTGCCAAAGGTCAAGGGTCCAGAGAGAGACACTGAGCAGGGTCCTACAAGAGTACATTGGATTGTCTCAAGGATCCCATCCATTAATTACTGATTTATCATTTCCCAATCTCCCAACCTTCCACCCTCTACCACACTCTCCCAATTAAAAAAAGGCTCCATGGCAGAGTTTTTTTTTTTTTTAATGCAGGAGTTTATGGGAAACATCACCTGTAAGAAGAAAGGGGAACAAGACTGTGCAGAGGAAGAAGTTCAATTGCAGTTCATTTGTAATAGTGCCCTCAGCTGATTCCTTAGGGAGCTATCTGGAGCTCTTTTGACCCTTAGGGTTAGTTTCCCTGTGTCAGAAATTTGAATTGGCAAAATTGACAAATCATGGAGATTCATAGATCAAAGAAGTAATTAGGGTTGCAGGACCCAAAGGTCACAGATGTTTTCTAGTACCTGAAGAATAAACCAGGAGGATGCAAAAACAGTACTGGCTCATCTACATGAGGAGGGACACTGAAAACAACCCACCTCAAATAGGGTCCCACACAGTACATGCCAGCTTAAGGGCTCCATCCAAGAATTCCTACTGGCTTCCTTTTCCCAGTAAGAACTCCACCCAGACCCTATCAGTAGAATCCTTTCTCCCTACAGGACCTGGAATGATGCTCACTTGGGTGTCTGCACTTAACAGAGCCTCAAAAGCTTGAGTTACTCTTCTCACATTCCACCAATGAAGTTCTCCAGCACAGGTAAATATGTATGTGACCTATTCCTTTGAAGGCAGAGTGGCCTTGGCCCTACCTCTATTATTTTTTTCCTTGAAAGCATCTAAGGCAGAAGAGAGGGAAATGGGACAGATCAAAAAACACGAATAGGAAGCAGGTCTGTGCTCATCTGCAAGTCCATTTATTTTCAGTTTAAAGTGACTGTCTTCTCAGTGCCAACCATCCAACTTTTGGACTTTTGGTTTTGGCCCACCGAAAGTTTTCTGCCCTCATTATTGAAACCATTTACTTTAGCTTTGGAGAACTTTGACTCAGCAATCATAGCGACATTGTCAATTGGCTAGGACTGCAATGCGTGATAACATCCCTTCTTTCCCCTGCCTGGAGGTACAATAATCAAAGCACCATTTAGAAGCTTGTTTCAATAATTGCCACACAGACTCTAAGCATTTACATTAGTGAGCTTTCTGTCACTATAGCAAACTACCTGAGATAATCAACCTTAATAAAGGAAAGGTTTCTTATGGCTCACAGTCTTAGAGGTTTCAATCCATGTTCAGGTGGTCTATTCTTTTTTTTTTTTATTGTAAACAACTGTTTCTCTGTTTGTACATGGCGTAAAGGCATACCATTTGTGTAATCATAAATTTACATAGAGTGATGTTGGTTGATTCATTCTGTTATTTTTCTCCTTCCCCCCACCCCTCCCATCCCTCTTTTCCCTCTATACAGTCCTTCCTTCCCCCATTCTTGCCCCCCTCCCTAACCCTCACTCTAACCCTAAAACTAACCCCTCCCACCCCCCATTATGTATCATCATCCACTTATCAGCGAGATCATTCTTCCTTTGGTTTTTTGAGATTGGCTTATCTCACTTAGCATGATATTCTCCAATTTCGTCCATTTGCCTGCAAATGCCATAATTTTATCATTCTTTATGGCTGAGTAATATTCCATTGTATATATATGCCACAGTTTCTTTATCCATTCATCAACTGAAGCGCATCTAGGTTGGTTCCACAATCTGGCTATGGTGAATTGAGCAACAATGAACATTGATGTGGCTGTATCTCTGTAATATGCTGATTTTAAGTCCTTTGGGTATAGGCCAAGGAGTGGGATAGCTGGGTCAAATGGTAGTTCCAAGTTTTCTAAGGAATCTCCATACTGCCTTCCAGAGGGGCTGCACTAACTTGCAGCCCCACCAGCAATGTATGAGTGTACCTTTTTCCCCACATCCTCATCAACACCTGTTGTTGCTTGTATTCTTGATAATCGCCATTCTGATTGGGGTGAGATGGAATCTTAGGGTGGTTTTGATTTGCATTTCTCTTATTACTAGAGATGTTGAACATTTTTCCATATGTTTGTTGATTGTTTGTAGGTCTTCTTCTGTGAAGTGTCTGTTCATTTCCTTAGACCATTTGTCGATTGCGTTATTTGCAGTCTTGGTGTTGAGTTTTTTGAGTTCTTTATAGATTCTGGAGATTAGTGCTCTATCTGAAGTATGATTGGCAAAGATTTTCTCTCACTCTGTAGGCTCTTTCTTCGCATTGCTGATAGTTTCCTTTGCTGAGAGAAAGTTTTTTAGTTTGAATCTATCCCAGTTGTTGATATTTGCTTTTATTTCTTGTGCTATGGGAGTCCTGTTGAGGAAGTCTGGTCCTAAGCTGACATGTTGAAGCTCTGGACCTACTTTTTCTTCTATAAGATGCAGGGTCTCTGGTCTGATTCCGAGGTCCTTAATCCATTCTGAGTTTAGTTTCATGCACGGTGAGAGATATGGGTTTAGTTTCATTCTGTTGCATATGGATTTCCAATTTTCCCAGCACCATTTGTTGAAGAGGCTATCTTTTCTCCATTGCATATTTTTGGCCCCTTTGTCTAGTATGAGAAAATTATATTTATTTGGGTTTGTGTCCATGTCCTCTATTCTGTACCATTGATGTACCTGTCTATTTTCGTACCAATACCATGCCGTTTTTGTTACTATTGCTTTGAGTATAGTTGAAGTTCTGGTATTGCATACCCCCTGCTTCATTTTTCCTGTGAAGGATTGCTTTAGCTATTCTGGGTTTCTTATTCTTCCAGATGAATTTCATGATTGCTTGTTCTATTTCTGTAAGGTACGTCATTGGGATTTTAATTGGAATTGCATTGAATCTGTATAGCACTTTTGGTAGTATGGCTATTTTGACAATATTAATTCTGCCTATCCAGGACCATGGAAAATCTTTCCATCTTCTGAGGTTTTCTTTAATTTCTTTCTTTAGTGTTCTGTAGTTCTCATTGTAGAGGTCTTTCACCTCTTTTGTGAGATTGATTCCCAAGTATTTTATTTTTTTCAAGGCTATTGTGAATGGGGTAGTTTTCCTGATTTCTCTTTCTGAAGATTCATCACTTATGTATAAAAATGCATTAGATTTATGAGCATCGATCTTATATCCCACTACTTTTCTAAATTCACTTATGAGTTCTAAGAGTTTTCTGGTGGAATTTCCTGGTTCCTCTAAGTATATAATCATATCATCAGCAAATAGGGATAGTTTGAGTTCTTCTTTTCCTATTCGTATCCCTTTAATTTCTTTGGTCTGTCTAATTGCTCTGGCTAGAGTTTCAAGAATGATATTGAATAGAAGTGGTGAGAGAGGGCATCCCTGCCTTGTTACAGATTTTAGGGGGAATGCTTTCAGTTTTTCACCATTAAGAATGATATTAGAGATACTGAAGAAAAAATATTTAATCTCGAAAGCAAAGTTGAACAAACAGACAAGATGGTAAGAAATCATGAACAGAAACTGCAAGAACTATGGGATATCATGAAAAGGCCAAACTTGAGAATTATTGGGATTGAGGAAGGCTTAGAGAAACAAACCAAAGGAATGAATAATCTATTCAATGAAATAATATCAGAAAATTTCCCAAATCTGAAGAATGAAATGGAAAATCAAGTTCAAGAGGCTTATAGGACTCCAAATACACAAAATTACAACAGACCCACACCAAGGCACATTATAATGAAAATACCTAACATACAAAATAAAGACAGAATCTTAAAGGCTGTGAGAGAAAAGAACCAAATTACATTCAGGGGGAAACCAATACGGATATCAGCAGATTTTTCAATCCAGACCCTAAAAGCTAGAAGGGCCTGGAATAACATTTTTCAAGCTCTGAAAGAAAATGGATGCCAACCAAGAATCTTATACCCAGCAAAACTTACCTTCAAATTTGACGATGAAATAAAATCATTCCATGATAAACAAAAGCTAAAAGAATTTACAAAAAGAAAGCCAGGATTACAGAACATTCTCAGCAAAATATTTCATGAGGAAGAGATAAAAAACAAAGAAGCATATCAGCAAAGGGAGGAATTACACTAAAGGAACTGTCAAATAAAGGAGGAACCAAGATGTGTCAAAAAATAAATAAATAAATAAATAAAATTTTAAATATGAACCAAATGACCGGGAATACAAATCATATCTCAATAATAACCCTGAATGTTAATGGCCTGAATTCATCAATCAAAAGACATAGATTGGCAGATTGGATAAAAAAGAAAGATCCAACAATGTGTTGCCTGCAAGAGACTCATCTCATAGAAAGAGATACCCATAGACTAAAGGTGAAAGGATGGGGAAAAACATACCATGCACATGGACTCAGCAAAAAAGCTGGAGTATCCATCCTCATTTAAGATAATGTGGACTTCAAGCCAATGTCAGTCAGAAGGGATAAAGAAGGACATTTCATACTGCTTAAGGGAACCATAAATCAGCAAGATATAACAATCATAAACATCTATGCCCCAAAGAGTGGCTCACCCATGTATGTCAAACAAATCCTTCTCAATTTTAGAAACCAAATAGACCATAACACAATAATACTAGGTGATTTTACCACGCCTCTCTCACCACTGGACAGATCTTCCAAACAAAAATTGAACAAAGAAACCATAGATCTCAATAACACAATCAACAATTTAGACTTAACAGACATTTATAGAATATACCATCCAACGAAGAGTGAATACACTTTCTTCTCAGCAGCACATGGATCCTTCTCTAAAATAGACCATATATTATGCCACAAACCTAATGTCAGCAAATACAAGAAGATAGAGACACTACCTTGTATTCTATCAGATCATAATGGATTAAAGTTAGAAATAAATGAAAGAGTAAAAAACAGAAATTACTCAAACACCTGGAGATTAAACAATATGCTATTATATGATGAATGGTAACAGAAGATATTAGGAAGGAAATTAAAAAATTCTTAGAGGTAAACAAGAAAAAAGAAACATCATATCAAAATCTCTGGGACACTATGAAAGCAGTACTTAGAGGAAGATTTATTTCATGGAGCGCATTTAATAAAAGAAGTAAAACTCAACAAATAAACGACCTAACACTACAGCTCAAAGCCCTAGAAAAAAAAAAAACAGACCAACACCAAAAGTAGTAGAAGACAGGAAATAGTTAAACTCAGAGCTGAAATCAACGAAATTGAAACAAAAGAAACAATACAAAAAATTGACAAAATAAGTAGTTGGTTCTTCGAAAAAATAAACAAAATTGATAAACCTTTAGCCACACTAACAAAGAGAAGACGAGAGAAAACCCAAATCACTAAAATTCGGAATGAACAAGGAAATATCACAACAGACACAACTGAAATACAAAACATAATTAGAAGCTATTTTGAAAATCTATACTCCAACAAAATAGAAAATTTTGAAGACATCAACAGGTTTCTAGAGACTGTGAATTGCCTAAACTGAATGAGGAGGACATACACAATTTAAATAGACCAATTTCAAGTAATGAAATAGAAGAAGTCATCAATAGCCTACCAACAAAGAAAAGTCCAGGACCAGATGGGTTCTCAGCCGAGTTCTACAAAACCTTTAAAGAAGAGCTCATTCCAATACTTCTCAAAGTATTCCATGAAATAGAAGAGGAGGGAACTCTCCCAAACTCATTCTATGAAGCCAATATCACCCTGATACCTAAACCAGACAGAGACACATCGAGGAAAGAAAATTTCAGACCAATATACTTAATGAACATCGACGCAAAAATTCTCAACAAAATTTTAGCAAATCGCATACAAAAACATATTAAAAAGATAGTGCACCATGATCAAGTGGGTTTCATCCCAGGGATGCAAGGTTGGTTCAACATCAGGAAATCAATAAATGTCATTCACCATATCAATAGACTTAAAGTCAAGAATCACATGATTATTTCGATAGATGCAGAAAAAGCATTTGATAAAATACCACATCCCTTCAAGCTCAAAACACTAGAAAAAATAGGGATAGTGGGAACATTCCTTAACATTGTAAAGGTCATCTACGCTAAGCCCATGGCTAATATCATTCTAAATGCTGAAAAACTGAAAGCATTCCCTCTAAAAACTGGAACAAGGCAGGGATGCCCTCTCTCACCACTTCTATTCAATATCGTCCTTGAAACTCTAGCCAGAGCAATTAGATAGACCAAAGAAATTAAAGGGATACAGATAGGAAAAGAAGAACTCAAACTATCCCTATTTGCTGATGATATGATTGTATACTTAGAGGAACCAGGAACTTCCACCAGAAAGCTTTTAGATCTCATAAGTGAATTCAGTAAAGTAGCAGGATATAAGATCAATGCACATAAATCTAAGGCATTTTTATACATAAGCGATGAATCTTCAGAAAGAGAAATCAGGAAAACTACCCCATTCACAATAGCTTTGAAAAAAATAAAATACTTGGGAATCAATCTCACAAAAGAGGTGAAAGACCTCTACAATGAGAACTACAGAACACTAAAGAACGAAATTAAAGAAAGCCTTAGAAAATGGAAAGATCTCCCATGTTCTTGGATAGGAAGAATTAATATTGTCAAAATGGCCATACTACCAAAAGTTCTATACAGATTCAATGCAATTCCAATTAAAATCCCAATGATGTACCTTACAGAAATAGAGCAAGAAATTATGAAATTCATCTGGAAGAATAAAAAACCCAGAATAGCTAAAGGAATCCTGGCAGAAAGAGTGAAGCAGGGGGTATCGCAATACCAGATCTTCAACTCTACTACAAAGCAATAGTAACAAAAATGGCATGGTATTGGTACCAAAATAGAAAGGTGGATCAATGGTACAGAATAGAGGACACAGACACAAACCCAAATAAATATAATTTTCTCATACTAGACAAAGGGGCCAAAAATATGCAATGGAGAAAAGATATCCTCTTCAACAAATGGTGCTGGGAGAATTGGAAATCCATATGCAACATGTCGCGCTCCCTGCCCGCAGAGAGACGAGACACAAACCTGGTTCTTTTGAGCTCTTTATTTTGCGCGCTTACTTACTTACTTTCTTCTTCTCCTTCCGCAGCTCAATATATACAATCCTTTAACCAATCAGATACAAGTGCATGCGGGGAGAGCGTGGACAGGTACAGAGAGGCAATTAGGGCATACACTAGACATGCAGTGTTTACAAAGGAGCCTAACCAATCCAAACAACTTCCTCAAAGTGACGCTAGTTGTTGTCTCACAAGTCAGCTGCATGCAACCGCACTGGCAAGCTGCCAGGCGCCATCTTGGATACGCATCTAAGTAAGCCAAGCCAGCTATGCCACACCCAGGCAGCCAAGCCACACCCAGGGCCAGGGGTCCGCGGCGCCCCGACAGCAACAGAATGAAATTAAACCCATATCTCTCATCATGCATGAAACTAAACTCAAAATGGATTAAGGATCTCAGAATCAGACCAGAGACCTTGCATCTTATAGAAGAAAAAGTAAGTCCAGAGCTTCAACATGTCGGCTTAGGACCAGACTTCCTCAACAGGACTCCCATAGCACAAGAAATAAAAGCAAGAATTAATAACTGGGATAGATTCAAACTAAAAAGTTTTCTCTCAGCAAAGGAAACTATCAGCAATGCGAAGAAAGAGACTACAGAGTGGGAGAAAATCTTTGCCAATTATACTTCAGATAGAGCGCTAATCTCCAGAATCTATAAAGAACTCAAAAAACTCTACACCAAGAATGCAAATAATCCAATTGACAAATGGTCTAAGGAAATGAATAGACACTTCACAGAAGAAGATCTACAAGCAATCAACAAACATATGGAAAAATGTTCAACATCTCTAGTAATAAGAGAAATGCAAATCAAAACCACCCTAAGATTCCATCTCACCCCAATCAGAATGGCGATTATCAAGAATACAAGCAACAACAGGTGTTGGCGAGGATGTGGGGATAAAGGTACACTCTTACATTGCTGGTGGGGCTGCAAATTAGTGCAGCCACGCTGGAAAGCAGTGTGGAGACTCCTTAGAAAACTTGGAATGGAACCACCATTTGACCCAGCTATCCCACTCCTTGGCCTATACCCAAAGGACTTAAAATCAGCATATTACTGAGATACAGCCATATCAATGTTCATAGCTGCTCAGTTCACAATAGCCAGATTGTGGAACCAACCTAGATGTCCTTCAATTGATGAATGGATAAAGAAAATGTGGTATATATATATACAATGGAATATTACTCAGTCATAAAGAATGATAAAATTATGGCATTTGAAGGCAAATGGATGAAACTGGAGAATATCATGCTAAGTGAGATAAGCCAATCTCAAAAAAACCAATGGATGAATGATATCACTAATAAGTGGATGATCACACATAATGGGGGGTGGGAGGCGTTAGTGTTAGGGTTAGAGTTAGGGTTAGGGAGGGGGGCAAGAATGGAGGAAGGAAGGACTGTATAGAGGGAAAAGAGGGGTGGGAGGGGAGGGGGGGAAGGGGAAAAAATAACAGAATGAATCCAACAACATTACCCTATGTAAATTTGTGATTACACAAATGGTATGCCTTTACGCCATGTACAAACAGAGAAACAACATGTATCCCATTTGTTTACAATAATAAAAAAAAAAAAGAATGATATTGGCCATGGGCTTAGCGTAGATGGCCTTTATAATGTTAAGGAATGTTCCCACTATCCCTATTTTTTCTAGTGTTTTGAGCATGAAGGGGTGCTGTATTTTATCAAATGCTTTTTCTGCATCTATTGAAATAATCATGTGATTCTTGACTTTAAGTCTGTTGATATGGTGAATTACATTTATTGATTTCCTGATGTTGAACCAACCTTGCATCCCTGGGATGAAACCCACTTGATCATGGTGCACTATCTTTTTAATATGTTTTTGTATGCGATTTGCTAAAATTTTGTTGAGAATTTTTGCGTCGATGTTCATTAAGTATATTGGTCTGAAATTTTCTTTCCTCGATGTGTCTCTGTCTGGTTTAGGTATCAGGGTGATATTGGCTTCGTAGAATGAGTTTGGGAGGGTTCCCTCCTCTTCTATTTCATGGAATACTTTGAAAAGTATTGGAATGAGCTCTTCTTTAAAGGTTTTGTAGAACTCGGCTGAGAACCCATCTGGTCCTGGACTTTTCTTTGTTGGTAGGCTATTGATGACTTCTTCTATTTCATTACTTGAAATTGGTCTATTTAAATTGTGTATGTCCTCCTCGTTCAGTTTAGGCAATTCACAGGTCTCTAGAAACCTGTTGATATCTTCGAAATTTTCTATTTTGTTGGAGTATCGATTTTCAAAATAGCTTCTAATTATGTTTTGTATTTCAGTCGTGTCTGTTGTGATATTTCCTTGTTCATTCCGAATTTTGGTTATTTGGGTTTTCTCTCGTCTTCTCTTTGTTAGTGTGGCTAAAGGTTTATCAATTTTGTTTATTTTTTCGAAGAACCAACTATTTATTTTGTCAATTTTTTGTATTGTTTCTTTTGTTTCAATTTCGTTGATTTCAGCTCTGAGTTTAACTATTTCCTGTCTTCTACTACTTTTGGTGTTGGTCTGTTCTTCTTTTTCTAGGACTTTGAGCTGTAGTATTAGTTCGTTTATTTGTTGAGTTTTACTTCTTTTATTGAATGCACTCCATGAAATAAATTTTCCTCTAAGTACTACTTTCATAGTGTCCCAGAGATTTTGATATGATGTTTCTTTGTTCTCGTTTACCTCTAAGAATTTTTTAATTTCCTTCCTAATATCTTCTGTTATCCATGCATCATATAATAGCATATTGTTTAATCTCCAGGTGTTTGAGTAATTTCTGTTTTTTACTCTTTCATTTATTTCTAATTTCAATCCATTATGATCTGATAGAATAGAAGGAAGTGTCTCTATCTTCTTGTATTTGCTGACATTAGGTTTGTGGCATAATATATGGTCTATTTTAGAGAAGGATCCATGTGCTGCTGAGAAGAAAGTGTATTCACTCTTCGTTGGATGGTATATTCTATAAATGTCTGTTAAGTCTAAATTATTGATTGTGTTATTGAGTTCTATGGTTTCTTTGTTCAATTTTTGTTTGGAAGATCTGTCCAGTGGTGAGAGAGGCATGTTAAAATCACCTAGTATTATTGTGTTATGGTCTATTTGGTTTCTGAGATTGAGAAGGATTTGTTTGACATACATGGGTGAGCCACTGTTTGGGGCATAGATATTTATGATTGTTATGTCTTGCTGATTTATGGTTCCCTTAAGCAGTATGAAATGTCCTTCTTTATCCCTTCTGACTAACTTTGGCTTGAAGTCCACTTTATCTGAAATGAAGATGGATACCCCAGCTTTTTTGCTGGGTCCATGTGCATGGTATGTTTTTTCCCATCCTTTCACCTTTAGTCTATGGGTATCTCTTTCTATGAGATGAGTCTCTTGCAGGCAACACATTGTTGGATCTTTCTTTTTTATCCAATCTGCCAATCTATGTCTTTTGATTGATGAATTCAGGCCATTAATATTCAGGGTTATTATTGAGATATGATTTGTATTCCCGGTCATTTGACTCATTGTATTCATTTATTTGTTTATTTTTGACACGACTTGGTTCCTCTTTATTTGAGAGTTCCTTTAGGATAGCTCCTCCCTTTGCTGATTTGCTTCTTTTTTTTCATCCCTTCCTCATGGAATATTTTGCTGAGAATGTTCTGTAATGCTGGCTTTCTTTTTGTATATTCTTTCAGCTTTTGTTTATCATGGAATGATTTTATTTCATCGTCAAATCTGAAGGTAAGTTTTGCTGGGTATAAGATTCTTGGTTGGCATCCATTTTCTTTCAGAGCTTGAAAAATGTTATTCCAGACCCTTCTAGCTTTTAAGGTCTGGATTGAAAAATCTGCTGACATCCGTATTGATTTCCCCCTGAATGTAATTTGGTTCTTTTCTCTCACAGCCTTTAAGATTCTGTCTTTATTTTGTATGTTAGGTATTTTCATTATAATGTGCCTTGGTGTGGGTCTGTTGTAATTTTGTGTATTTGGAGTCCTATAAGCCTCTTGAACTTGATTTTCCATTTCATTCTTCAGATTTCAGAAATTTTCTGAAATTATCTCATTGAATAGATTGTTCATTCCTTTGGTTTGTTTCTCTAAGCCTTCCTCAATCCCAATAATTCTCAAGTTTGACCTTTTCATGATATCCCATAGTTCTTGGAGATTCTGTTCATGATTTCTTACCATCTTCTCTGTTTGTTCGACTTTGTTTTCGAGGTTAAATATTTTGTCTTCAATATCTGAGGTTCTGTCTTCGAGGTGTTCTATCCTATTGGTTGTGCTTTCTATGGAGTTCTTAATTTGGTTTATTGTTTCCTTCATTTCAAGGATTTCTGTTTGTTTTTTTTTTCAATATCTCTAACTCTTTATTGAAATGGTCTTTTGCTTCCTGTATTTGCTCTGTTAACTGTCGATTGGTGCATTCATTCAATGCCTGCATTTGCTCTTTCATTTCATCGTTTGCTTCCCTTATCATGTTAATTATGTACATTCTGAACTCCCTTTCTGACATTTCTTCTGCCATGCTGTCATTGGATTTTATTGATGTAACATCCAGATTTGTTTGAGGCATTTTCTTCCCTTGTTTTCTCATGTCGTTCAGGTATCAGTGGACTGCTGAGATGTTGCAGATTTCCTCTATTGACTTATAATGTCCCTGAAGATTGCTAGTGTATCCCCTCTTATCCTTCAGTAGCCTGAAGTCTTAGAGGAAGTTGATACTAGGGTGCTCCCCAAGGAAGCTGCCTCTCTAGGGGTGGTGGTCTTCAGGTGGGGTATATTCCCTGCTAGTGGGCAGAGGTGCCTCTACTTGTTGACCAATGGTCATCCAAAGGGGAACTAGGCTGCGGGCTGAGGCAAGGCCTGTTTGGGCCTGTGTCTCTGGTTTTACCGTCCTTGTGGGAAAACCTCACTCGACGGGGAAGACTCACCCGATGGGGAGGTCTCGCTGGTCAGTTCCCCTCCTAGAGGTTCCCCTCAGTCCACAACTACCGCCTGGGCAGGGCAGCCTTCCCAGGCAACGTTCCCAGGGGCCCGGACCTACCTCCTGGGCCTGGGAGCCTCACCCTTCACAAACGAGGCTCCTTAGGTTGTCCCTCCTTAGAGAAGCTGCCTGCAGTCCTGGAACCTTCGCTCCGCCCCTCAGCTTGTCTCTGTGTAGCTCTTTCAACAAAAGGCGCCTAGGTCCCCGGACTGTGCTTTGCACCTAATCGCCTGGCTATGCGACCCCCTCCTCTGAGCAGCCACCTGGAGCCTCGTATACATGTTCTGAGCCCCAGTGACCTGCCGCTGGCCTCTTCCTCCAGGCAGCCACCCGGTGTTCTGTGTGGGCGCTTGGAGACCAAGCAACTCACTGTTCACCTCCACCTCCTCAGGACAGCCCCCCCCACCCCGTTGTTCAGGAGGTTGCTGAGTCCAAATAGGTCGCCACCCAGCTCTTCCTCTGGCAGCCTGCCGGAGCCCCGGCAGATTGCTCCGAAACCAAGCGCTGTGCTGCGTGGCCTCCTCTGCAAAGTTCCCGGCTGTCCATGTTTACCGCTCCAGCGGGGGGAGGGGTTCTTGCCGGGCAACTCTACTTCACAAAGTTCCCTGCGTTCCGGGGCTACCGCCCCATCCGGGACACCTCCCCAATGGGAGAGACTCACCCGGCGGCTTTGAGTTGGTCCCAAGTCACTCACTATCTCCTCTTTTGAATCCTGAGTCCTGGAGCAACATGAAATGCAGCCGCCCTCTAGTCCACCATCTTGAAAACCCCCGGTCTATTCTTTTGTACCTGTGGTGAGGCCATATATAATGGTGGGAGCACACGGCCACTGGGAAGCAAAGATGCAAGAAGAGGAGGGACTGGGGTTCCACTATTGCCTTCAAGGGCACACACCCAATGACCTGACTTCCTTCCACTGAGCCCATTTCCCTAGTTTCTATCACCTCCCATAGCACCATAGACTGAGGTCTGAACCTTCAACACATGAGCCTTTTGGGGGAACATTCATGACTCAAATGATAACAACATTCACTCAGAGTTAATAAATGGGAGATCCTTACTCCCCACCCACCACCAGTAGGGCAAGAGCATTCAGTACCAAATCCCAGGAAGACTTCTCATGTCACATAACCCAGTTTATTACACCACAAGACCTTTTCCTTTCCTCTTTCAGAAAGCTATGACTCTATCAGAATCCTATCTTCATCACTGAGACGGTCAAGAAATGAGAGGTTTTAAGATTTTATCCTGATTGCAAGCTAACAAGTTACCTGTTATTATTTCTATGATGCAAGGTCAGACAAAGGATGTTATTTATTACTCATGGCACTGCAGGCAGCACGAGTTTCAGTTCAAACCCTACAGGGCAACACAGAGGGTTCCAAGTGAATGTTATGTGCACAGCAGGTTTGTATCACAGCTGAGCAACCCTGAGCTACAAGCACCTGACCTTTGCTCCAGAACAAGACATTATCTTCATCATACTGGACAACAAACAAATCTGCCCTATGCTCTCTCTACCAAGATCTTTAAAATATAGTCCAGAATGAAAGCTGTCAGTACTTATGCTCACAAGACATTCATAAATGGGAGTGACTCATGGAGAATTATCTCCCAATGGGAAATGGGAAGTTTCTGGAAAGGAATGTGTGATGGAAAATGTCATAGACATTTTTGGAAATGCTACCTGCTATTGCTACCTTAAACATTAATCTTTTGATGCTTTAATTTTCCTATCCTTAAAAATGGAGGTGTAATAATATTTATGTTATGAGTTGTAGACTGATCAATATGGAGACCAAAAAGTGAGATTTATGCAGAAGAGTTCTGTGCTAGTCATCAGGTAAGTTCAGGTTATAGTTTGTTTCTGCCACTAACTCCCTATGTGACTTCAGGCAAGTCATGTTACTGCCATAGCCCATTTCCCCATCTGAACTGGCTACGTGATGTTTAACATTCCTGTTAGCTCTAAATTCTGTATTCTGATCTAAAAGTCAACATATGGTACGTACAGGGAATGGGCTCAATTATAAGACATGCATCTCTATAAATTATCATAACACCCGAAAGTGTAACAAAGATACATGCTGTAATCTTATAAATCCTCTTACAGTTGTTGGGAATATCCTTAAATACATGTTAAGAATTTGGATAGTATATACCACATAGTAAGAGTTAATACAGCTGGGTTTTTTTGTTTGTTTGTTTTTGTTTATTTTGCGGTGCTGGGGATTGAACTCAGGGCCTTAGTGCTTGCGAGGCAGCACTCTACCAACTGAGCTATCTCCCCAACAATATAGCTGTTTTTAAGGCTAATTACACATAGCTCATACATTCCATCATAGTATTTCTAGAAGTGAGATTACTTGGTCATGGAACATATCAATTTTTGACTAGATAGTTCTAAGTTATCCTCCAAAAATTGTGTAGTATTCTCATTCCTACCTAAACTATTTAAGAATGAAGAGTTCATTTTTAGTTTCTTCGTTTGGTTGATTTTTTGTTTTGTGGGACTGGGGATTGAACTAAGGGTGCTTTACCACTGAGCTACATTCCTTAGCCCTTAGGGTCTCACTAAGCTTCTGAGACTGGGCTCAAACTTGACAACTTCTACCTCAGCCTCCCATGTAACTGGGACTACAGGTATGTGCCACTGTGCCTGGCTGGTCTTATTTAAAATGCTTCTTAAAATCTTGGATAAAATTAATCTAGTTTTGTAGCAATATGCAATGTAATATATGCTATGGTTTAAATATGAGTCATCCCTTCAAAAACTCTTGTTGACATTTGGTTGCTATTGTGGAGGTATTGGAAGGTGAAATCTTTAAGAGGTAATTAGGTCATTAAGAAAAATAGTTTCTCATGGGACTGGGCTGATTCTCATGGCAGGGAATGAGGTCTTGGTCTTACAAGACTTGATTAGTTACTGAAGGAACAGGTTTAGAAAGGGGCTCCCATCATGTTTTGCTCTTCTGCAAATGCCCACGTGCCCATCTGCTTTGATGCCATGATATGACACAGCCCAAAACCCTCATCAGATGCCATTGCCTGTTCTTGGGCTTCCCAGTCTCTAAAATCTTGAATGAAATAATTGTCTTTATAAATTAATTACTTACTTTCAGGTGTTCTGTTGTAGCAACAGAAAATGGACTGAGACAACATAAAACAATTAAAACACATGGATTTGTGTTCTGAACTTACAGATTATAAGTGACTTTTTCCTCTTTGCTTCACTACCACAAAGATCTGGGGTTTTTTTTTTTATCTATACAATGAAGATTAAGCAGCCCATATCTACCCTGTGAGATCACAATAAGAATCAATTGAGTTAACAAACGTGAAAGCATGTACTAAACAGGAAAGGTACTATTTCTAAAATAGGTGTACTTCTTCATACGACCCAGTTTGCCATATGAACATGAGACCTACTATAAAAATATTAGCAGATACTGAAGGTGCTTGTATGTCAACTTCAAGTAGCTGTTATGAATTTTACAACTCTGGATCCCCATTGGCTCTTGAAACCACCCCATGAGGGGGAAACTATTCTAGAAGAAGGGTAAGGAGATTTTTCAAAATGGTCTAAGTTTAAAAATAGTGGGGTACAGCTAAGAACTCGATACATTTGACTAAACAACATTTTTTTCCAGTTTCTTTTTTTTTAAGTGTTAAAAAGTCAAATTATAGGGTGAGAGAAGTTTACAATGGAATAGGGACTCAGTGGAAAGTGTAGGAAGGAGACTAATAACAGGAGGCTCTTGGGCTAAAGACCAGCAATAAGGGACTGGGATAAAGAAAGGAGTGGAAGAGGAGAAGAACTGGCATTGGACTAGGTGATCATATATGTGAAACATTTTTGGCTTCCTTTCCTCAAGATTATTAATAAAACTGATAAGAGCTACAATCTATGATGATGTGAACTAAGGCTCCAACTAAAAACGTTTTAGGTCTAAACAACCTTGGAAATTTGCCTTTAATAACTTTACTCAGGGTTGAAAATAAAATATGGAGCAAGATTATTGGCTCATGGAGGTTAGGAAGCAGATGGGTAGAGAGAACGAGAGAGAAAGGAAAAGAAAAAGAGAAATGCCAGGGGGATAAAATTCTCAAGAGTCTGTCCCCAGTGATCTACTTCCTCCAGCCACACTATTCATGCCTACACTTGACACTCAATATTCTATTTAATTGATTATCGATCAAATGAGTTGATCCATTTATTAGGTTACAGTTTCCATAACCTATCATTTTACCTCTGACCACTCTTGCATCTTCTATCATTTGAGCTTATTGAGGGACACCTCATATTTAAACCATAACAAAGGTCTCCCAACATTGGGTTCCCAACTTGTCCAATGCAATTCCCTGCTACCCTCACAATTTTTAGATACAGTTTTATATATCTAATACACCTTTTCCTTGAACAAGTTAATGTGTCAACAATAAAGATCATCCCTGGTTCTTCCTAAACAACATCCTTCAGAAACCTCTGTAACATTCTCTGAGGCTAGAGATTTCTATGCTTTCTTCTCCTTCTTCTTCTTTTTTTTTTTTTTGGCATGCAAATACCTAACATTATTTCATATACAGAATGATAAGTGATTTTTTGGAGGGCAGCTTATCTTGAATAGTTTTATACAAATTACACATTTATTTTTAAGAATTTACTTAATCAACAAAGTATTGGATTTATAAGTCTTAAGAAAGCTTTTCAAAATTATTAGGAATTTTACAAAGAAATCAGAGAAAATCATTCGATGGTGGCAAACACCTAAGTCAAGGAGCAAAGATAGCCTGTAGGATAAGTCCCACTTTGGGTGGAAGTGACTAGGCCCTCTGCCAACATCTTACTCTGTCATTAGTGATGGGTTTCCCCAGAAAGAGCAGACTGCAGGGGAAAAACCGTGGCAGATCATCCAGGAGATGATGGCTGAAGACCCTCCACTGACCTTGTTCTTCATGTCACAGTGGTCCACTTTATACCTTGAATATAGTCCTTGCTGCTCTGCCACTGAAACTTATTTTTAAAATGGACATGTTTCTTTCTCTTCCACTCTCTCTCTGCTCCTCCCTAATCTCTACCCCTCCCTAATCTCAGGGGAAACAGGATTACCTTTCTGCCTCATGTTAGGCAGATATATCTGTCCTTGTGTACACACCCACCATATGAACAAAGTAATCCAAACTTTGGGGATGGTACCAGAAGATCTCAGAAATGACTATGTCCCAAATTAACAAGTGAGTTACAACTCCAATAGAGAACACATGGAATGTAGCCTTTGAATCACCTCTTTAAAAACCCCCTGTTCCTGCTGATGGGAGAATCACTGTCTCTGAGACAGCATTGGCAATTGGAACTAGGACCGAACTTTCCGTAACACAGCTGGCAGCAACTTCTTTCTTAAAGGGGAGTCAAGTGGTGCATCTTCTTTTTAAGCCCTTACCCACTCTTATATTCTCCAAAAAACAACAGGGTAAATTCCCCTCTAAAGCACTTTTCTTCTCCTTTTTTTCTAATCAGAGAAATGGAGATGTGAAATAGCATAATGTTTGTGAGCCCAGACTCCAGAGGCAGACTACTTAGTTTTGAATTCTAGATTTTCCATCTTGTTAACTGTGGATGACTGTGGCTCCATTTCCTCAACTGTAAGATAGAGATGATAGTATCTTTTCATGGTGATACTTTGAGGATTAAAGTAGTTAATCCATGTAATCCACTTAGAAAGGAATGTTATTTGCTGCTATGTGTTGTTTGAATTATTTAAACAACATCCTATAGAGAACATATAAACCCACTAAACAGTTGTTCTTAAAGGAACAGAATATTTGTAGAAGTAGGGTCCTATTATTTATTTTCTTCTATTGATCCAAAACCAATAATGGTGAATATACATGTATGTCTTCTTTCTTTTTCATTACAGATTTATAATTATACATAGTAGTGGGTTCATCCTGACAAACTCATACATGCATGGAATTGGCTTTCAGTTCATCACCCCCCCACCCCGCTTCCCACCTCTTTTCCCTTTCCCATTCTCCTTCCTTTACTCTGATAGACGTCCTTTTGCTCATGCATTTATTTGTATTTAATTGGTTCTTTTTACCTATGCATAAAGGTAGTAACCTTTCTACTTATGCATAAAGGTAGAACTAAAGGTTCCCTGTAGTATATTTGTATAAGCACATAACATGATTTTTAAAGAATTCATTCTGCATTGCCATCCTCTTAGCCATTCTTCTAGTCTGTCTCTCAATCTCCTTCTTCTACATTACTGATCTTCCCTTTATCTTTATGTTATCCTATCCTTTTCTCCCTTTTCCTTTATTTTACTTTTACTTCTGTAAACATTCCATTTTTGAGTTTCTGAGTTTGGCTTATTTCACTTAGCATGATATTCTCCATTTCCATTCATTTACCAGAAAATGCCATAATTTTCTTTTTTTTTTAATGATTGAGTTTCAGAACTCAGTTGTGCGTGTGTGTGTATGCCACAATTTCTTTTTTTTATTTCTTCTTTTTAGATATAAATGACAGTAGAGTGCATTTTGACATATTATACATACATGGACTATAACTTCCCATTCCTGTTGTTGAATGTGATGTGGAGTTACACTGGTCATATATTCATATATGAACATAGGAAAGTTATGTCTGATTCATTCTACTGTCTTTTCTATTCCCATCCCTCACTCCGTTCCCTTCATTCCCCTTTGTCTAATCCAATGAACTTCTATTCTCCCTACTCCCTACATTCTTGATTATTTCCTTTGCTGTGAAAAAGCTTTGTTGTTTGATTCCATCCTCTTTATCGATTCTTGATTTTACTTCTTGTACTTTAGAAATCTTGTTGAGGAATTCAATTCCTAAGCCAACATGATGGAGAGGTGGGCCTACTTTTTCTTCTAGTAGGTCAGGGTCTCTGGTCTAGTGCCTAGGTCCTTGATCCACTTTGAGTTTTGTACAGGGTGAGAGATAGGGGTTTAAATTCATTTTGCTACGTATGGATTTCCAATTTTGGAAATTTGTTGAAGAGGTTATCTTTTCTCCAATATATGTTTATGTTGCCTTTGTCTAGTATGAGATAACTATATTTATGTAGGTTTGTCTCTGTCTTCTCTTGCATACCATTGGTCTTCATGACTGTCTTGGTGCGAATACCATGCTGTTTTGGTTACTAGCTTTATAATATAACTTAAGGTCTGGTATTGTTTCACAATGCTCACTAAGTCTTGCTTTGGCTAGGCTGTGCCTCTTATTTTTTCAAATGAATTTCATGACTGCTTTTTCTATATCTATGAAGAAGGTCATTGGAATTTTTATAGGAATTGCATTAAATCTTATACCACAATTTCTTAATCCATTTATCTATTAATGGACACCTGGCTGATTCCATAATTTAGCCATTGTGAATTGTATTGCTATAAACGTTGATGTGATTATATTGCTGTAGTATGCCAATCTCAGATCTTTGGGGGAAACACCCAGGAGATATCATTTTATTGATTTTCTGTGGTAATAGGCTGTGTTGAAATCACCCAGCATTATTGCGTTGGGGTCTATCTGGGATTTAATGTCATGGAGTAATTTTTTTTAAATGTAATTGAGTATGTTGACATTTGGGGCATTAATGTTTATTATCAGTATATCTTCTTGTTGTATTGTTCCTTTTACCAGGATGTAGTGGATTCCTTTGTCTCTTCTGATTAATTTTTGCTTGAAATCTGCTTTGTTAGATATTAGAATAGCTACTTTTGCTTTTTTTCAGAGTCTGTATGTGTGAAATATTTTTTTCATCCTATTACCTTCAGCCAGCAGTTGTCTTTGCCTGTTAGATAAGTCTCTTGCAAAGAGCATATTGTTGGATCTTATTTTTTTGATCCATGCTGCTAATCTGTGTCTTTTACTCGGGGAGTTGGAGACCATTAACATTCACTGTTAGTATGGATATGTTTGTAGTTTTCAACCATTTTTATTTTTGCTATATTTAATCCTGTCTTGATTCTCATTTAGTGGGTCATTCTTCTATTGAACTTCCTCTGTTTGGAGCTTTGGGAATTGTTTTTTGGTTCCTCGGTGTGTAGTTCATCTTTGAGTATCCTTTTTTCTGCTGGCTTGGTGCTCATAAATTCTTTTAGTTTAATTTGTAATGGAAAGTTTCCCCCTCAAATTTTAAAATGAACTTTGCTGAGTCTAGTAATCTCTGGCAGTTGTTTTCTTTTAGGGCTTGGAATATTTCATTCCAGCCTTCCTTGGTTTGGGAGTCTGAACTGAGAAATCAGGAGTGAGTCTTATTAGTTTTCCTCTCAATGTGACCATGTTTTTCTTTCACAGCTTTTAATATTCTTTTCTTTTTTTCTGTGTCAGTCATTTTGATTGTGATGTCTTGGCAAGCTTCTCATTTGAATAGGTCTACAGGGGTCCTGTAAGCCTCTTGTATATGGGTGTCTATCTCATTTCTGATAAGGGAAAGGTCTCCTAAAACTATCTCATTGAAAATATTCTTTTTCCTTTAGTTTGTATCTCCATGTTCTCTTCTATCCCAATGATTATCAGTTTTTGTCTTTTAATTTGTCCCAGAGTTCTTGTATATTCTGGTCATGTTCTACAATTCTTTTCCTTTATTGCATTGTATGTACTCAAATCACATACCCTGTCTTCAAGGCCTGAAGTTCTATTTTCTACATATCTAATCTATTAGTGATGCTTTTAGTGAATTTTTAATTTGATTGTTTCTTTCATTTTTAGGAGTTCTGTTTGGTTTCTTTTCCCGGTTTCTATCTCTATTAAAATGGTCTTTTAATTCCTCTCTTATTTCCTTCCTTAGATCTTCTTTTATTTTAATGAAGAAATTAATCAGATTTTTTAATACTCTTTTTCTAGAATTTCATCCACATCACTATCAGTGGAATCCTTTGTTGGTGGATTGTGGATTTTGGTGGGGAAATTTGTTTGCCTGTTTCCTCATTTTTTCAGTGGTCTTGGACTTATGCATCAATTGCAGTGGATTTTCCTACCTCTTTTTCAAACATGTCCTTTTGTGTGTAATTATCTTATTTGTTCTGGGACTTCTCTCTGTATTCAATATATGAGTAGATGCCCAGGGGTGGGACCTGAGGTCCCTCTCTGATTGTTCTTCCCTGGGTCCTTGTTGTGGGTTTGGGACTTTTGTCTTCTCAATTCTATGACTCGGAGTAATGTCAGGGCTCAAGTGGAGTAGATGGTGTGTGAGATTCACTGTTGCTTGGTTGAGATGTGAGTATTTCAGCCAAGAAATACCAGCACCTCACAGAATAGTGTTGGGGGCTACGCCATGCAGACTACGCCAAGATGGCGCCTGGCAGCCAGCCAGAAGTTGTTTTGGTCACATCGGCAGTGAGAAGGTTAATTAACATAAGCACACTCTGGTGATTTGTCATTGGCCATATTCAATTAAGTCCACACATATAATGCATGCACATGTGTTCTCGAGTGCTCCTGATCGTGCCTGCTAGTTTTGACCTTTACCATGATTGAGCAGCTGGCTCCTTGCCTGATCTTCGCATAATTGGCATCAGCCCTACCCTTCACCTCCTGGAGGGAATATAAGCCGGCTCTCCTCCAGCGCCAGGGTTCCAGATTCGAGGTTCCGGTTCCCGGGTTTTCTGAATCTACAATAAACCGTTCCGAATTCCAGAGTCTCGCTACTCTTTTGTCTCCTGCGCCAAATTGACTCCGCTGGATGGCATCAAATAGTGTGAGATAAAAAGTAGTAACAACCATTGAAAACAATACACAGCATTAAAGTAAATGCCTAGTTCCTACTATGTCATCTTAACATTAATTACCACCAAAAAACAGGAATTGTGAAATCAGCATTTGTCAACATAAAAACAATAACCATGAACTAGACCTGGCTTTAAAGCAAACAGTAGGTATCAACTATATTATCCACAGCAGTTATGATTGCATCAGTACTAATAGTGAGGTCAGGAGTTTTATAAGCTAATTGGTTCTGGAAAATGGTAAAAATAAATTAGGAGTAAGGACAATGTGTCAGGAAGGTAGAAAAGTGAACAGAGAATGCAGAAGAGATGCAGCAGGTGATGTTTATATGGAAGGAAAGAAAAATAGGAAAAGCAAAGTAATGGGAGAGAGCGAGAGAGAACAACAGAATTTGGATGTTAGTAGAAAAGAAGAGAGAAACAATAGAAATAAACAAATTAAAACAATGCAAAACAATCAAAATATACAAACCCAGAAAACCCAAACCCTCAAAAGAAAAGGTAAGGAATAAATAACTACATTTTTTTAAAATGAGAGAAAAAGAAATAAATAGAGGTACATAGGTTCCTGAACCAATCAACACAGCAAGAATTACATTCACACTCACACACAGAGATAAGAAAAATGTTTTATGAAGAATGAAGGAAATGTCTCCATTGAGGTGATCAAAATAGTTGACCAGAATGAGTGGTCACTGTCTATGCCCAACAGTCTTTCCATTTCTTCTTGAAATAGAGCAAGAGGTTGGGGGAGAAGTCATTAATCCCTTCCTGCTTATGTATTGCTCTCTGAGCTGCCAGTTGGAGCAGCCTAAGATTGAAGCTATTTGCTGTAAGACTCAGCTTCTCTTTTCACCAGTATGAGGTGGGATTTGTTAGGAAGTATTGTCAGGTGGAATTTTGTACATTCAGACCAGTACAGTGCACTTCCAGGGTAAAGCTTATGCAGAGTTTTGTGAGGGAGTTCCAGTAGGTGGGGCTTAGGTCTCATAAGGCCTCAGGGACTTTGTTGGGTGGTGTCTGTTTTGGAGAGAGTAGATCCCTAAGGCTTGACTAGCTGATCTCTGATGCGGATCTGGATCTCAGGAGCCTCCTTAGAATTCTAATCATGGGGCAGGGTGCCAATACTCTATTCATTGCTGCCCATGAGCACAGCCTTCCCAGGGTTAGTATATTCATCCGCAGCCTGCTTCAGCTGGTCACATGAGCCACCAGACTTCAAAGGAAAAACAAGTTGGCTTCCCCTTCACCCTTTCATTTGAATCCTCCTGGATACCATCTTTTCTGCTCCTGTTTCAGTCACATACCCTAGGCCCCCTGGTAGGCACCTGCCAGCATTTTGTGGCAGTGTTTGCTCTGATTTTCCATCTTCCATAGCCTCCACTGCAATAAGACCACCCCAAGATGACTCTTGACTCAGCTCTCCACAGCCAGCTGAGATACAGAGTACACTTCTCAAACAACAGTACACAGTGAAGCCTCTGGATCTGCCAAGTTCAGGCAGCTCTTTGATCTCAGGTTTTTCCATACCAAATCTCTGTGTTCTACCTCCCTCTATGTGAATCAGCACCGTAATCATCACTGCTTTTGGCACCAATGTAGCAGCCAGGTCAGTGCCAATGTATTCTTTCTTCTTTGTATATTGTTCCCAAAATTATGAGTACCTAAGTCACTCTGAATGTCCACTATAGGATTTTAGTGACATTCCTCTTTCACACACTTTGCTGAGAAGCTGCACCTGCTGCTTTGGTCCCGAGCCATGGCATAACTTGGAATGCAACTTTTCTCTATTCCACCATCTTCTGATCCCTACATGTATGTCTTCTGAATAGGAAGGAGAGGGTTTAACTTGATGAACCATCTGCAGTTTGTTAGGCACAGGGTAGCTATTGTTTTGCCTATTTTCATAGTCAGAATGCAAATTGGGTATTTTATCTCCATTATACATTAGGATAAAACTAGGCTAAAGTTGAGTAACTTACTCCAAATCATAGTACCTAACCAAAAGTCTGGATGTAAATTCACACCCATCTGATCACAGCATACAATGTATCAAAATAGAGGTCTCCAAGTTTGCTGTTTATACAACCGCCAATTTCAGATAGTTACCTGAAAGAGGTGGATTAAAATCATCATTTTTGAAGGAGTTCAGTGCTAGTAGTGAAGGATATGGAAAATGACAACCCCTGAGACAGTGTGACTCAGGAGGAGGGTGGGAGAAAGAAGGCAAAACATTGATTCTTCCCCAGTAAATCTTTTCACAGTGACAAGACAATCCCTGGGAAGGAGACACACATCAATCCTAAAGTGGCAGTCCCTGGGAAGAGGATAACATGGATCCTTTCCCAGTAAGTTCTTTCCCAATGATAGTAAAGCTACAAATTAATCCTGTCCCAGTGACTATATGATGGTCCCTAGAGGACAAGATAAGCACTGGGTGCTGAGCTCTGAACCTCCCATACTTGCCCAGTTAAAACAAGTCTCAAATTTTTACAACCTCTTTCCTAAATGCCCAGACTGACCAGTCACCTCTCAGTGTAACCTATATAACCCCAAACCCCTTCTGTAACCAGTGGCCATTTTCTACCCAGAAAGTGAGCCCATCTGATGCCTGACTCCGTTGCTGACTAAAAGATAGTGCTTATCTGTGAGGTTTGCTTCCAGCTCCATCATTTGTGCTTACAAGTAGGAGCCAGCTTATTTACTGTATATTCCATACATAGTCAATGGAAAAATGAGTAGGAATAATTATAGTTTTCTATTTAAACAGGGCACTGGTCCAGGTTTAATACTCTAGTAACTGAATCTATACTTTAATCAGTAAGTAGTCTACTTTAAGAGAAAAGAAAGTTATAATAAAGAAAAAACTGGAAATTAAAGGACAAATTTATATAGATATCTCCAAAAAATGGAATGAGATGACTGGGGTAATAATTTTTGGGAAATGTAATGACCAATAAATAAATTGTAACAATTGCTGAATCTTATTCTTGTGCAATATCATTTTGGCATGTGTAGACATGAACTACCACTCAGTGAAACCTACATTTATTCCTCATTTAAGAAAAATCATGGGCTGCGGAGATAGCTCAGTTGGTAGAGTGCTTGCCTTGCAAGCACAAGGTCCTGGGTTCAATCCCCAGCACCACAAAAAAAAAAAAAAAAAAAGAAAAGAAAAATCATGGAGGTTTTGGTATCATTCTTTTAAATATTCAGAAGTAGAAGCAATCATCCATAGAAAGGTAACTCAAGTAAGAAAAGAAATTGTCTTGTATACTTTTGCCACAGATATGTCTATTAAATTATTAGTGTTGTACTAAAGAAGTTTTGGATATATTTTATTTATCTGCTTTTATAACCTTCACTATTTTTTTTTTTTTGTAGTGAGTAAAGGAGAAATGCAATAAGAACAAGATGACCTTTCCATTTTGCCCCAAAACAGGAAACAGGAAGACATACTACCATCTTTGGTTACACAATAATTTTAAATTGTTAGACTCAACATCCATGAGAATGCTGATAAACATCACCAAATGAAAATAAACACTGACTTACTAGCATTAGTCAATTTTTTGGACTATTTCCTCATAATATCTTTCTTCTGTAATTACAGATTCTGAAATTTCATTTTTCATTCAATAGCACATGGAGAGTGTGCTGATGAGTCATACAGGTTACTTGAAAGGTTTCTGAGAGTTCTAATATCTGTATTTCACCATCCTAAATCATTCGGCATAGACAAACACAGAGGAAAAGTGGGGAATCTTTATATTTAACTATTGAAGTCAATTTCCCAGTTGCTGCAAGATCCAGGAACTTGAGAAGGCTGAATTTTCTTAGGCTTAGGAAACACGATGACTAAGCCTGCCAGATATTTACTGCAGGGTTTTATTTATGCTAAGCAAGAGAAAAAGCAGAGTGAAGGAAAAGACCTTCAGGAAGTCTGGGTAGAGAATAGGTACATTCCAGAACATTCCATCTTTTTAAGGAAACATAGTGTTGCTATAGAAGGAAATTCTAAAGAAGTTTACCAGAATGTACTGTTTGGAATGACCTCCCAGTTAGCTGATTCAACTGCTTGGAGGCTATAAACTCTGTGGCTAGGAAAAGAATAAATGACTTTGGGTAAGCAGAGGGTGTGTTTTTAAACAGGGAACATCATTTTGAAAAAGAGTGGAATCTGGATACCTATTTGAGCTGGATATCCAGAGGCAGATATCAAAGTAAGTTTTTTTAAAAAGTCTCATCAAAGTGGCAGAGAATGGAATATAAAACTCCCAGGAAAATTCTAGAGATATTTAGAATAAAAAGGGAAATATGTATATCACAGCAGTTTGCAAAAAGAAGTGAACTAAAATTGACATTTATTTGGCTAATACCACTTTTCCACATATACTGGACATGTTTTTAGAGATTAAAGAATAGAATTTACCTCTTTCTGTTATATTGAACAATTCCACAGAGTACTAGAGAATGGACTAGTGAAGGGGACTGGCTTCTAGTTGTATGTATCCAATAACTAGCTGGGGCCCTTGAGCCACATAAGTTAGTGTATCTGAGTCTTGGTTTCCTAGTCTACAAAATTGGTTTGTTGAAAGATATCACTGCTTCTCAACTTGGGACTCCTCCCCATCTATGAATTGTTTTCAGAAGCCCATATGTTCTGTGGTTTGAGAATTACCAGACTTTATCACTTAAAATGACCTTGCCAGCTCTGAAGTTCCAAGATATATTTCTTCTTCCCCAAATACCTCAGGATCTAAAGGAGACAGAAAATTCAACACACTTATTTTTTCATCTGCTACTTTTCTCCCAGATATGTAATTATTCTATTGTTGTGACAATGCTTTCAAATAAAAATACATTTAATTTAAATGTATATGATTTCCAGTAGTCACATATTAAAAGTAAAAAGAAACAGGTAAAGTTCACTTTAATAATTGTAATTTTACTTAACCTAATATATTCAAAATATTACCATGTCAATCTGTACTTGATGTAAAAATTATATGTGTGTGTGTCTGTGTATTTATTTATTTGTTTTACTAAGTCTTCAAAATCTAATGTGTACAGTAGTCCCCCATATATATGTATATACAAGAACCTTACTGGACACCTGAAACCTGAGATAGTAGCAAACCCAGCATTTACTAGGTTTTTTCCTATACATACATAACTATGACAAAATTTCATTTATAAAATTAGGCATAGAGATTAATAAGAATCATAAAATAGAATAATTATAATATACTGTAAGCATTTCGCCATGTCCCTCCTGGATGAGGGAAGGGTTAATTGCCAGAGGATGGTGGAGCTGGCAATAAATCAATTAATTACCAATAAACTTATCTAATCAGTAAACACACAAGAGCCAATACTCTTTCCAAATGGGATGGTGTATGACAGAACCGGTCATACCAGATCTGGTCTCTAACAAGGTAGAGTAGCCCACCTTTCCTTTATTTACAGTCATACAGGTAAAGGGCCTGACAAGGAGGGGCTTCTTCTGTGACGAACAGGATGGGGTGGAGTTAGGGAAGTCATTTGTTTAGGAAACTAGCATATCATCAGACAGTAAACCATTTCCACACAGGATCACTTACTACTCATAGGCTATCTGGAATAGTCTATCATGGTTGTCAGTTCCTGGGAGTTAGGCCTCTGTATCCCATGGCTTAACCAAGTATGATTCTCCTAGATATGGATGACTCTCTACAATATACTGTAATAAAAGTTACATGAATGTAATCTCTCTCTCTGTCCCTCTCTTCCTCAATATCCTAATGAACTATATTTATCCTTCTACTTCTTATGATGATATACAGTGCTTACATAATGAGATAAAGTGAGGTGAATGATATAGGCATTGATGAATGAGTAACATATACAGCATGAATACACTGGACAAAAATATGATTCAAGTCCTGGGTAGGAAGGGGCCTGATGGGCTGAGATTTCATCACATGGCTGGGAACAGCACACAACATATGTAAACTTAGTCATAATAAACTTATGAATATTTTCAGATAGCAATTGGCCATGGGTCACTAAAATAGCAGAAAGTGAAGCCATGAGGAAGAGAATACTATAGTATTCTACATTTACGACACATCTCAGTTCAAACTAGTCATCTTGTAAGAGCTCAATAGCCACATGTGACTGGATTTGGAAGATTTTATGTCTAGCAGTGGACACAGTACTAACAGGGCCCTTACTGATGGATGACTGATGCTCTGGGATTTGGATACTCTGAAAAATAGGCTTCTTGGGTTACCCCAGCTGGAACCTGGAAAAGGCCTAAAATCCACAGAAGACTCAGAACCTAAAGGAAACACTGCCATACTCAAAACTCTACAGTGCAAATGCTTCCTTAAATCATCAATTCATCCCCTCCCAGAATGTATAAGAAGCGTCATTTCTTTCTAAGCCTAATGCAGTGTCTCAGTAACAAAACCAAAAGTGTTTTTCTCAACAGTCCATTCCCCAGAGAAGAATGTCCCTGTCTTCGGATTCAAGCAAATAGTGATTATCCACAAAATCGCTGTTGTAGATATAATACACATTTGTACTAGTGATTTTCAGTTTTTAAATGAAATGAGGTGGAAACTTCCATTAAGTTACCAACCCTACTGCTGGAGCCCTGATCCAGAGACTGTTTGAATTAATGTATTTCTTGTTGTATGACATGAGAGCAAGAGGAGAGAAATAATTGGAATCTAATTTAGAAGAGAGTGATCTAGATTTCAGTTTGTTTGAGATATTATGCTTATCCTTTTATAGAAACACTGAGAACAATGAGTAAAAAAAAGTAAATTCTGCAAATTAAGATGAGGCAGAATATTTTGTATGGGGGGAGAGATAAGATTTATTTTATTCCATCAACCTATTCCATAAAATAAAAGTGCCATATGTGTATAGAAGTACAGAATTTCCAAAGTGACTTCTGAGGCATCTTTGAATTTCACCATATTTCCATTTTCATTTCTTCCTACTTGGGATGGCAACACAGTTCAGATGGATATGGAGAAGTATTAAAGTATTTTCTACATTTTTAGAGGAGAAAAGTGAGCAAATAATATATCAATATTCATTTATTTAAGTATCATTTGTCATAGTGTGCCATTCCAACCCTTTCTTCCATCATCTAAGAAAAGATTTTGACTGAAGAAACCATAGGGGACATTGGGTTAACCACCAAAGAATTCACTGGTAGGGAAATGAGATTTCACCATATCTCACTTGAACCTACTTCTGCAATATTGATTAATCTGTGCTTTTTCTGTTGATGGTTCTAGATGATTAATTACCATTACACACCTCCTCCCTTTTTGATCATTAAGAGCCCCTCAGAAATATGAATTCCAAGAGAAAGAAGATTACTTACAATGTAAGTAATAGATTTGTAATATTTTATGAATTTAATGACTTACTAAATTAGTAATTCTACCAGTTGGATTTTTGTCACTGACAAGATACCTGACAAGAACAACTTAGAGGAGAAAATGTTCTTTCTGGTTCATGACTGATTTCATTGCTGTGGGGCCGAGGTGAGGAAGAACATCATGGTTGGAGAGCATCGCAGAGAAAAACTGCTCAACTCATGGCATCTAGGAAGCAAAGAAACAGAGAAGGATTCAGGGGGAGAAGATGCAGTTCCTAAGGGCACACTCCCAGTGACCTACTTTCTCCACCCACATCCCAACTGCCTACAGTTACCACCCAGTACAGTAGTACTTTCAAATTATTAATCCATAAAGTAGATGAAATCTATTGATTAGTTTATAGCTCTCATTGTAAGCACATGGCACACAAATGAGGGAGGCAGGGAGCAGACCTCATATCAGCAAGCTTTTCTTTATTCCACAGCAGGGTCAATCAGACAAACACCTGATGTGTCTCATTTTCAGGGGTAAAATGGTTGCTGGCCATGCAGTTCTGGGCTTTATATACAGCCTTAGCAGGGCCAGGTCATGGGAGGCGTTTTGGTGGCAGGATCATTTAGGGTGGGGTAGTATAACCATATCCTTCACTCATAACCTAAGCATTTTACCCCGGAACATTCCTGCATTATTAACACAGCAGTTTTGGGGGGACACCTTATATTCAAACCATAATAGTAACATACATTTTTAAAAGGGTAATGCTTACTTTAGTAATGTTCCATTTTGGTATTCTCTTAGATAATCAACAACTCTTCTAAGTCTCCAAACTTCTCCTCAACACCTTAATGGGTGCTGCTGGCTGGTTCCTCATTCAGCACCAACTCCACAGAGGAGGGAAGTGGACTCAATAGTCATGAGTGTAAACAAGGAGTATTCAGCAATGCAGTGGTCTAGTTAATCTAAAATTCATAAAGGTAAATGGCAAATGGATTCTCTTTGTTAAAATAAAGGTCCTGCCTTTGTGTGTGTGTGTGTGTGTGTGTGTGTGTGTGTGTGTGAACCGACTCTCTGTCCATCCACAAGCAAATGTGGTCTAGGACTTCTTTTGTTTTAGTTGCTATTATCTGTAACCCTTACTCTAAAAATGTTCTTTCCACCTCTCCCTATCCTCTACTCAATCCTAAAGGATAGAAAGGACTCACATTTTACCCTGTTTGTTGAGTAAAGGAGTTTCCATGAATTGGAAATTAGCCTAATTCCTACAACTCCATCTGATGTTTTCCTTTGTCTTGCCCCATCAAGTACTTCATTCAGGTGGAAGTGGATTCCTCTCTAGCTGGATCCCTCAGCATCTGCCTGATCCCTTTATGTTTTGCTTCAAGCTCAGTCCCAGAAAATGGCTTTAGACAACTCCTTTGAGAGAGCTGAGGCCCATCAAGGACTACAAAAAGATCTGAAACTTTATCCAACTTACACTGCTACTATTTCATTGATGCTGACAGAAGATACAAGTCTCTCAGGTTAGAAACCAGATTTTATTACTAATGGCACAGCGAATAACATCAGCATATTTGTATGAGTTTCCTTGCCTCTATATAACACAGTGATGATTCCAGCCAACACCAGTGCACACAATGGATTGCTTTTCAAAAGAGGAAATCAGGGCTTCAAACCAAGCCCACAAGCAACAACAAACAAGCTAATCTCTCTCCACTGTGACCTATTTAATTGCCTAAGAGACTAACTGGAAGAACTGTCCAGATTCAGGAGACAGATCAGTGTTATAATTTGCACACTCTGCAAGAATGTGCAGTGACGTTCAGGTCCAATTATCTTCCAACAGGGCCCACATCTTTTTATAATCCCAAACTTTTCCTTTCAGAAATTACCTTAAACCAAGGATCTACAACACTGATTACTAACAGCCCTGTGCTGGCTGTTGAAAATAGCTTAAAATACATTATTAGCTGCTGAAGGAAAGTAGACTATGGGATATAATTGTGCTTTCCTATGTTTAAACAAAACCTCTTCCCAAACCCTTCCGTTATTTCAGTTCCTACTGATCTGTTATATAAGTGCTCAGTTCCTGTTAGATTGTAATATTGAAAAAGAAACACTACCTATTCTCCATATTCAAGACAAATAAGAAAAATGTCTAATAAGCAAAGCAAACTTAATAAGCCCAAAATAAAACTTCTTCACCAACTTTTCCTCCTGTAGCTTCTCCATCACAGAGACACCGTGCCTTCCTTCCAATTACTCAGAACGACTGTCTTGGAATTGCTCTTGATTCCTCTTTTCCTCTTCAAGTTCATAGCCCCCTCAACCCTCCAAGTGTATTCAGAAGACATTATTATTTCTTGCATGGATTATTACAAGAGCACTGAACTGTTCTACTGCCCATCTTTACCTTCTCATGCCCATTCTCAATGCAGCAATCAGACAGATCCTTTTAAACAGAAAACCAGATCATACCACTTCTCTGCTCAAAACCTCCCCTTGTTTTCTACCTCATTCAGTATAAAAGGCCAAATTCTCATAGTGAGCTGCAAGCTCACTTCCTTCTCTGATCTCTGATCTCTTCTCACTGCCTCCCCTCCAGTCTCTCTGGTTCTATGTATACTAGATTCACCCCTGGCCCAAGGCATTTGCACTGTGACTCCTTCTGCTGGGTACTGCTCTTCTAGATGTCCACAGGACCCACTTCAGCTCCTACTTCAGGTCTCTGTTCAACCCCTGCCCCAACATTCTCCACCCCTCTTTTTTCGGCATTGCTTTTATCCCTACATTTATCCCTATTTGACATACTACAAATATTTATTTCTTTATTATCCATTTCCTCTACTAGAATGAACACTCCATGATGTAAGGGATTCTTTTTTTGATTATGTGCATTGCTATATTCTCAATGCCTAGAAAGTACCTGCCATACAGTAGGTATCTATCATTTGGATGTAGTAAGTCCCCCGAAGTTTGTTTGTGGATGTTTGGTCCTCAGTGTGGTGATATTAAGAGGTAATGGAACCTTTAAGAGGTGGGCTGTAGTGCAAGGAAATTAGGTCCCTGGGGACACTGCCCGAGGAAGGAATTAGTGCTGGTGTCTTGGAGTATGTTAGTTCCTGCTAGGGTAGGTTGTTATAAAGAACAAAATGTATCCCTCCATACTTTCTGACCTCCTGTCTTACCATGTGACCTCACCTTCTCAGACACCCTCCTGCCATGAGGCCATCTGCCATGTGACACAGCCAAGGGGGCCCTCACAACAGCTGAGCAGATATTGGTACCATGCTCTTAAATCTCCAAAAGTGTGAGCTAAATAAATTTCTTTTCTTTATGAAGTATCTACCTTCAGGGGTTTTCTTTATAACAATGTGAAAACAGACTAATACAATATCCAATAAATAATTGCTGAATTAACTAATTCAACAAATATTTATCTATTACCTTTCCTTTTCATAGTCTGAGAGAGAAGGACAATTCAACAGGTACTTTTAATACAGTTTGTAAGTGCTGCATTTGGGGTATAGGGTATTACAGGGTTATAAAAAAAGGCTACAATGGGGAAAGCCAGATGAGAATTCTTTTAAAAATAAGGACCTTCAAGGAAGTCCTTTTGTGTAAGTCACCTTTCTATCACTTTGACAAAATACATATGATAAATAATCTAAAAGCTTGAAGAAATGTCTATTTAGGCTCAGTTCCAAATGTATCAGTCAGCTGTGAATGGAGGCACATGCCTGTAATCCCAGCAACTATGGAGGCTAAGGTAGGAGGATCACAAATTCAAGGCCAGTCTCAGCAACTTAGAGAAGCCCTATGCACCTTAGCAAGACCTTGTTTCAAAATAAAGAATAAAAAGTACTGGGGATGTGGCTTAGTGGTTAGGCACCACTGGGTTAAATCCTCAGTAAAAACAACAACAACAACAACAAAAAATTCACTTCATGGTTGTTTGATCCTGTTGCTTTTGAGTGTATCATAGATGAGGCAGAACATCATGGTAGAAGTACACCGTGGAGGAAATTCCTTCACTTCATGACAGCCAGGAAGCAAGGAGAGAGGGACAGGAAGGGGCCAGAGCCACAATATTCCCTTCAAAGGGAATATGCCCCCAGTGACCTAACTTCCTTCCACTAGGCCCTACTTCCTAAACTTTCCACTACCTCCCAATAGTTCCATGGACTGGGGACCAAGGTTTTAACACATAGGCTTTTGGGGAAGATTCCAGAAGCTATAGTAGCTTCTGATATCCGGCATGCTTCAATTTGCTGAACCCAGCATCTTATCCCACCCTGGGAGTTCTGGTAATTTTCCTTTAATTATCATTATAAACGTATATTATTGCCTTTATAGTTAATAGCAAAGTGAGGGAACATTTTCTTATCAAAAGTAATAGTATTTCAAGGGGTGTTAGTACATGTCTATAATTCTAGCTACTCAGGAGGTTAGGCCAGTGGATTGCCAGCTTACGCAACTTAGCAAGACCCTACCTGAAATAAAATGAAAAGGACTGGATTTGTAATTCAGTGGTAGATCAGTGATCAAGTACTTTTCTACAAAGAAAAGACACAGAGTAATAACATGGGAATCAATAAAAACAATCCTCCCATATAGTTTTTTAAGAATAATTTAAAATTATTTCATACTGCTCTTTTTACTTTTTATATGAATTTGTTTTGAAAGTTACTGAAATTTTTTAGTTTAATTATGCCAAAATTTCTTCTAATTATTATTAATGTAGAAGCATGTATCACAAAATTATAATTGTATGAACATTCATTCCTTTTTTCCCCAATGTAATAAAGATATTGTGTCCATCTATAACTAAAAAAAAAAAAATTGTTTTTAAATAGAGTCTTTTCCTTATATGCCAAGGCTACAAAATCAGTTTGTTCTTACAATTTTCTCCTGAGTATCTTCTTCCTCTTTCTTCTTCACTTTCTTCTTCATTTCTTCTTCCACTCCTAGAAGTCTGTAGATTTGGTTGGCTGGTTGATTGGTTGGTTGGTTGGTTAGTTTTGGAGGGTGGTGGTGGTGTTTTGACAGTGAAATTCAGGTCATATAGGTAACTTAATCCTCTGTGCCAAATACAGTTGGCCCTCCATATCAATGACTTTCACATCCAGGATTCAACCAATCAGGAATAGAAAATACCTGGGAAAAAATTTCATCTGTCCTGAACATGCACAGACATTTTTCTGGTCACTGTTCCCTAAAAATATATTGTAATAATCATTTATATAGCATTTACATTGCATTAGACATTATAAGTAATCTAGAAGTGATTTAAAGTATATGGGAAGACAGATATATAGGTTTTATGCAAATGCTATGCCATTTTATATGAAGGAGCATCCTCAAATCTTGGTATCTGAAAGGTCCTGGGAATCGATCCCCCATGGAAACCAAGAGATGACTGCATGTAGTTTCTTTTTCCAAAACCATGGCACTTTGTCCATTCCTCTTCACTGATACCTCTCACTTTTTAGCCTACCTTTCTTTCCCCCTAAGCCCATGGAAAGTAAAAGTAAAACTCCAAACCAAAATCCCCTTATAAAAAAGGCTTATAAAAGTAATAGCTAATCCCTAGTGTTTATTAAAAATTGACAATGTGACGAGCATTCTACATATTCTGTCACTTGAACTTCAAAACACTACCATGAGGTAGGTACACATGCAAAATCTTCAGGCTCAGAGATGGTAGGCAACTCAACTGAGGTGACCTGAATTTTAAATGATAGAATAATTATTTGTTCCTAAACAGTAAGACTGATGCCTAGCTCCAGTCACTGAGACACTGGGTCAGGGAAACTGAGAAGGAGTAACAAAGCAGCTGTTATTCCCTGAGAAAAACTGCAGCTGTTTTAAGAAATCATAGAAATTGTTGAGGTGTAGAATATTATCAATATTTAGTCTTTGTCTATGAGGAAAGGTAATGTTCTTTGTCCATTTTGTGTTGCTATAACAAAGTACATGAGGCTAAGTGCCTTACAAAGAACAGAGGTTTATTTAACTCGAAAAGGGAGCTAAACCACGGCCATGACAGGCTGCATTTGGGGCATGAAAGATTTCAGGCCTAGATAGCCGATTCCAGGAAGATTACTAGATTAGGACTGGCCTTTGGCAAACAACCAATCAGGAGCTAACAAGCCAATGCCTAGCATTCCAAACCATATACGTCAAAATGTTAAGACCTGGGTACCCTAAGCCAATGGAAACATGCCAAACCACACATGCTGAAAGATCAGCCAGTTGTGTACTCTGCTTTGTTCAAATTTCCCGCTCTACTGTGGAGCTCATAAAAATCCCACTGAATCGAGACTCGGGACTCTCAGCCAGTACCTGCTGTGTCAGTGAACACTGTGAGTCTGAGTTCGAGCTTGCAATAAAGACCCTTTTGCTTTTGCATCAGAGACGTCTCCCTGGTGGTCTTTGGGGATTCGCAATCTGGGTACAACAAACTCACAGTTCTGGAGCTCTAAGAGCATGTACCAGCACCTACTTGGTTTCTAGTGCAGGCCTCACAAAGATTCAACTCATGAAGAAAAATGGAAAACAGAGCATGCAGAAGAACACATATGCAAGACAGACCAAGGTGAAACAGGCTTGGTTTATAACAACCTGCTTTCATGATGACAAATTCAGTCGAGAGAGAACTTACTCCAAAGGGAGGGGGAGAGCAATCCTTCTTGAGGACCCATGACCTCTCCACACTGTTACATTGGCGCCCAAGCCTGCACTTGAGATTTCATGGGGGCAAACCATTGTCAAACAATAAGAGTAGTAGTGTCAGGGTTTTAGAGTCTTCTTTCCTAGTTCTCTAGGTTTTACTCTAGGGTGGTCCTCATTCAATGTGATTTGAATAGAATTCTGGTAAAACCAGATTAGGCCCCAGGATGGTTCAAGTTGACATTATTGATGAGCACAGTTCTAAGAATTCCAGAAACTTTCAGAAGCTGCTTCCCTGTGCACACTCCCTTTCTACCCCATCAGCCCTTGGACCCAAGACAAAGCTTCATTTGTTTCTCAGCAGCTACTTGGGGATAGCAAATTCTGCAAGACTCTTCCCTTGTTGCTGGTCCTTCCCTACCTAGTCCCAAAGTTTCCTATCCTTGGATTCAAATTAACTTCGTCTTGAATTGTCTTGGGTATTTTTTTCCTTCCCCTGCACAATGACTCTAATTCAGAAGTTTCTATGGCCCAGGGTCCTGGAAAACCAGAAGCTGCCCTTACCTTTGCATCTCTTCCTTTTCAGTTTAAAATATTCACCACCAACCTATTCAAGTTGTTTTTTTCTTAAACAAATCTTAACTCCTTTATACCACACTATTCAGTTGGCCCACTTGCAGCTGGGCCTAGTGACCACAATAGCAGATGCCACTCTTGGGGAATGCATCTACCTTGCATAGAATTGTCCAACACCAGCTGTTACTTCCTGTTTGAAAGTTTAAGCCACAAGTAGGTCCACCACTAAGTCAGTTTCCAGCTGGGGGTAATTTTCTAATTCTCGGCTCATTTGCTAGTGCTATTTCAACAGAAATAGCACTAACTCCAGGGGTATCCATGTCCCTGCCTGCCTGGTGACCAGTTGGACCAGTCTCACTCTCTTCTCCCCATTCTTTCTCATGAGTCATCTGTGAGCTCACAGTCTTCCACATAAGAGGATCATCCTTCAACCTAGAATGTGGGACATTCTTACAATACCCAACAGTACTTCTCATATGTCAGGCTTTCATATATAGTAGTCACAATTTTTGTCATGGGTAAGTTCCATCTGTATTATGGATTTCTTCTTTACATCAATTCAGTTTTTAACTTTCAGTTGAATTTACTTTCATGTTACTGTAAATAATATCATCTTTAAAATCAGTGGTTGTCCGTACCACTTATGTATTTTAACTAAACAAATGGTTATGAGAACTGAGTCCATCTGTGTTAATGTGATACAAACATTTGTTCCAGTAAATTCTTGCTAGGAACGTAAGACTGTAAATTAATGCATAACTTTATTGTTCACTTCAGAAAACTCTAGCAAACCAGTTTATCTGAGGAAATGTTTGCTTAACTGAGCAGAGAGCTCTCTTATTAGATAAGATTACTCAAGACCCTCACCTTGCCAGGTACAGTGGTGCATGCCTGTAATCTCAGTGGCTCTGGAGGCTGAGGTAGGAAGATCGAGAGTTCAAAGCCAGCCTCCAGCAAAAGCGAGGCGCTAAGCAACTCAGAGAGACCCTGTCTCTAAATAAAGTACAGAATAGGGCTGGGGATATGGCTCAGTGTTTGAGTGCCCCTGAGTTCAATCCCTGGTACCTCCCCGCCCACCGCAAAAAAAAAAAAAAAGACCCTCATCTTGCTATGTTCTACAATCCTAAACTACTTTATCTTAAACTATGCCTGACCCCAAACTATTCTCAACTTTGAAAGGTCCTCCTTAAGCCACTTGAATCCTAAAACCTTATGAATATCTTTCTTGTTTTGTTTTTGTTTTTTCTTTGGGGGAGTTACCAGGGATTATGAAATTTTAAATGTTCCATTTAACACCTAAAATCACTTCATATACTATGAATGGTACAACAGTATTTCCTTTCTCTCACTTCCTTTATTTCTCTTTTCCTCCTCATGTCCTCACCAGTGATTCCACTTTTGCATCTAATAGGTCCTTATCTTCTATGACTCTGAAAACGGGACACAAACTAAGAGTGAAAGGCAATTAGCAGCAGATGAGCAAATGCATTTTTCCTTGTTAAATTTATTTTTAACTAATGTATAAAGGGATGAAATTATACACATTAATGGAATAATATATAATATTTCAATGCACGTTATAATGTTTAAATTAGGTTAAACATATATCTGTCTCCTTCAACATTTATCATTTCTATGTGGTAAAGACTTCCAATATATTTTCTTCTAGCTTTTTGAAGTATACAGTGGATTATTGTTATCTACCATCAGGAGCACACCAGAACTTCTTGCTTCTATATAACTGTAACTTAATATGTGATGATCAACCTCTCCTTCTCCCTCCCTCCCTTCCTAGTATTCTCCCCAGACTCCTGAAACCACCATTCAGCTCTTAACTTCTATGTGATTAGCAGTTTTAGATTCCATGTATGAGTGAGATCACAAGGTACTTGTCTTTCTGTGCCTGGCTTATTTCACTTAACATAAAGACCTCCAGTTCCCTCCTATTATCAAAAGTACAGGATTTCATCTTTTTATGACTGAATAGTATTCCATTGTGTGTATGTATGTGCCACATTTTCTTTATCCATCAGTTGGTGGATGCTTCAGTAGCTTCAGTTTCTGAGCAGAAGTCTAAAGTGAGACTTACAAAGCTATAACCAACCTCTGTGGTTTGAAAACCGTTAACTTAAAACAGAATAATGCACCATTCATGGAGTCAGTCACTCCACTAGTCACTCTAAAGTCAAATTTCAAGTCAACGGGAAATTCACCCTCCAATGCAGTATATTTAATTACACACATGATATGATTGGAGAGTATCAAGAAGACTCCTCTGCCCCAAGTTTCTTGCTTTCCCCCATTTTCCCACAACTCACAGGTGTACAAGGCATGGGATTTTAATTTTAACTTAAATAAAACTTCAACTTTTTAACTATAACTTAAGAACCATCTTTCTGGTTCTTTGAAGGCACAAAAATCTAAGGAGATATTGTCATAACAACCATGGGTATTTTATTGGTCACTTCTATGACTGCCTGAAATCTATTTCAAGGTCTCCATGTGCATTGAGTGTTTGATTCTTAAAGAACCCCATGAATGGCAGGTATTAGTTTCCACATGAGTTCATGGAGGTTGCCAAAGACTGGATGACTTGCCAAAGGTCACACAGCTAGTAAAGGGCAAGCCAAGACAGTCTTACTAAGTTACTGTTTCCCTGACATTACCATCAGTGGATCCATAATGTGTAAACAACCTTCAATGTTTGAGTAACCCTCATTGTTCTTATAGAGAATACATTCATTTTCTCCTTTCCTCATCAGAACATTCCCTTGAGGAGGCAAGACAGGTGTTACTTTAAAAAAATTGATTTTGTAGTTGTAGATGGACAGCATGCCTTAATTTTATTTATTTTTATGTGGCGCTGAAGATCAAACCCAATGCCTCACACGTATGAGGCAAGCCTCTGCCACTGGGCTACAGCCCCAGCCCTGACAGGTGCTAATTTTAGCAACAGTTTGTCAGCTTCTTTTCCTCTTGGATAAGAGTGGCAGGTCTGGGATGGAAGGAAGAAGCAGAAAGAGAGCCAAGAGATCAGGCTAAGGGAAAGGCACACTAGGGAGACAGGGCTTTCACTCCTACAAGGAAACACTGTCATCATGTTTGGATATCAATCACCCAGGTTGGTGCCCCACTTCAGAAGGAAACCCATCAGAAATCCATGTGCTCTGTAAAATATATAAGGCAGTACAAAAATAAGGAAAACAATTCCACTGAGATTTATGATAAATTAAACATAGTTGTGAATAGATTGAGAGGAGAGTTAAGGATTTTCCCAGACTTCCCTAAAGAAAAAGAAACAAGGCCTGATTGGGGGTCAGACTCAGTTGTCAGCTTTAAATTGTTGAAAGACATTTACAATTCTAAAACATAGACATCTAGGGCAATAAAGGAAGACGAGAACTATTTTTCAAAGTGTCGGCAAATTGGTGACTCTTGCTCTTTCTCATAGCTACTTATACTGGGCACCTACCTTGTGATGGGCACATTTACAACAACTTCATGTAAAAGAATTTTTAGCTTCATTCTGAGATTAGGATGTTATCTTAGTCCATTCGCTGCTGCTACAGCAGGATATCAAAGACTGTGTGAATTATAAAGAAAAGAAATCTATATTGCATTCTACTTTCATGTATAAATAATTACAACAAATTTTAAAAATTAAAAAAGAAGAAATCTTTTGGCTCATAGTTCTGGAACTAGAAGGCTAGAAGTCTAAAACCAAAGGGCTACCTCTTGGTGAGGGTCTTCATGTTGTGTCAAAACAAAGCAGAAGGGTAAGGGAGCACATGAGATTCAGAGGGAGGTGTAAGAGGGAGCTGAGTATAGAACAAATCCACTGTCCCAATCACTAATCCATTCCCATGATGACAGCCTTAATCCATTCAGGAAGAAGAGCTCTCATAACCTAATAATCTCTTAAAGGTCTCTCTTCTCAATATGGCTACCATGGTAATTAATTTCAACATGAATTGTGGAGGGATGTACAAACCATAGCAGACACTGGAGGCTCTGCTAACAAGTTTCTGGATCAGAACTAAAAACTAGGTTTTTCCTGCTTCAAAGTCTATGCATCATCAATATGAAGATTCTGAAGATTTCAGATAAGTCATACAAAATCTTTAAATCAAACAGAAAGAACAGATTGGGCAAGCAAGTATAAAATTAACCATTTATGTACCCTTAATTCTATCCTGTTTACTACCTTGTCATATCTTAAACAACTTTTTAGAAAGAATTATAAAAACATGTTTATGTAGAAGAAAACTTAATTCGCTAGAAATACGAGAGTGTATTTAGTTTGCTTTTGTCTGACTTTTTTTAGAATAGAACAGAAGTTTTTGAACTTTTTTGACCTTGACCAACAGAATGAAAATCTCTTTACATCATGCCCTAGCACACACAAATACACATGTATGCTACAGAAGTTTTACAGAACAATGCTTACTCATAAGAAGCACTGTGACATTTTAGATTCTGGTCTAGTTTCTTTCCTTTTTTTTTTTTTTTTTAAATGGTTCATCATCTTCCTTAACTTCCTTTTTAAAAACAAAACAGCAAAACCACAGTATAAGATCTACCCTTTTAGAACTTTTGATGTACACAGTGTTGTCAACTACAGCCATGATCTTGCAGCAGATGTCTAGAACATACTCATTTTGCATAACTGAACCTTTATATTCATTGAACATCTCTATCTCCATTTCCCCCTCCCTGCAGGCTCTGATAACCACCATTTTCTCTCTGTTTCTATGGGTCTGACTATTTCAGTTATCATATATAAGTGGAATCATGCAGTGGAAAACAGAATGGAAGTACCTCAAAAAAATTAAAATATATATTTTCATTTTTTTGTCTTTTTTTATTGCTGGTCACAGCTCAATTTACTGATATCAGGATCCACTACACTGCTTTTGCAGCAAAGAAATCTGAAGCCAAGTTCCAGTACTACTCTTTTGCCTTAGGTTACAAAAGAAAGTAGTTAAAGACTGTGGGGTGGCTAGCAAAAACAGACAGAAAGGGAGGAAAGAAGATAAATTTTTAAAAGTAGCTATTGATGGCAACTCAGTGGAAATCTTAACAACCTTATGCATTTTTAATTCTTGAAAAGATGCTGCTGTTTATATGCTGCTTTTTTTCTCCCTATAGACTGATCAAAGATGATGAGATACCAGATTTACTTCACTAAACAATGTCCAAAGGAAACTAAAACTCAAAGTTTAGGTCAGCTTTGGTGTCTTCAATAATATTCATAAGCTCATTTATTAACTAGGGCACATCTCTCTCTGAAGCAAATGCACCAAGAAATAGGTGAATCATTGTCCACTAGATGGCAATATCGAACAGGAATAGGCTTTGCTAGCATTGGTGTGTGCTGCAAAGGAATTTAGAAATCCAGGGTTACCCGATAATTCACATGAACTCTGCCTGCAAGTTTGCTCAGTGCTCCTGGCATGTTTATACCTTTTTTTTTGTTTTTGAACATTCCTGGATTTCCACTTCATTCTTGCCAACAGTTTGGTATTTAAAATTAGTAACTTCATTGTCTATTTCCTTATTACCATGCAGATGAGTTGAAGCTGTGTAAAGTCAAAATCAGTATACTGTCTGCATCTATTAATAATCTATCAGGTAACAATATGCATTAAGCTTTTGTTTCTAACCCTTTCCATCTAACATTTAAAAAATACTTTGGTTCCTCCTGTCATTTCCCATTGCTAACAATTTCTATATTTCTTCGTTGTCCTATAAAGCCACTGATGGACAATTTGGTTGTTATTGCTCAACTGGAAAGATTAGTCTTCTCAAATACACATTGGCAAGCCATTTTCCCTGAAAGAGCTAATAGATGATAGCTGAAAATGTGTCATAAACAAGAATGTATACTATTTTTTGCAATGGTAATAGTCTTTTGAAATAAATACACGTATGAGAGATTTTTTAAATCTTCATAGGTGATGCAGTTTGCAAAAATAATTTGTTTGCTTATTTTTAGAATACTTTTGAAGTAGATAAAAGAGAAGATATTAATTAATCATTTTATTTTGCTATTGATATTTACATATCATTTGAAATTTGTGACTGTGTATTATTTTACCAACAGAATAATAAAGACATTTTATTATAGAATGATACATAACTGCGAGTGAAAACATGAATTCTGAATTTTATTATGAGACAATCTAGTAAGTTATTTCCAATAAGTTATAGAATCCTCATGCCAATTAAGTGCTATGTAGGTTGATCTTTAATATGACTTGCTGATTTTGGAAATAATATTTCTGGATGTAGGTCATTTTTACCATATCCCTCTATATAATTAAATATCCTTCTTAAAGTAGAAAGAATAGCAAGTTGTTCATTATTCTTATAGTGAAAACAGAAAACCAGTAGTAGTACCTATAGTTGTAAAAAAAAAACAAAACAACAAAATCAGTATATTTAACATTTTACAATTTTTTTTTTTTGTACCAGGAATTGAACTCAGGGATACTTGACTACTGAGTCACATCCCCAGCCTCATTTTGTGTTTTATTTAGAGTCAGGCTCACTGAGTTGCTTAGTGCCTTGCTTTTGTTGATGCTGGCTTTGAACTCTCAATCCTCCTGCCTCAGCCAGCAGAATTGTTGGGATTACAGGAGTGCGCCACCACACCCAGCAACTTTTTACAATTCTTGAAGCTATCCAAGTGTTTGTTTATAGTTTTATAGTCTAAGAAGCATTCTCATGTACATTAGCTCACTCTGTACTCCTAATGACTATACAAGACAGATGGGGCATATAGATATAAAATTCTAAGATATTTAGAATATCTGTAAAAGGTGGCGTTCTCTACATGTGGAAGGACCAACCATTTGATTCTGAGTTCAGGCTAGTGCCTTCCATTTTGTGGACCTAGAGATTGTGCCCACAAATGTTTCAGAGGTATAGATGAGGAAGAGAAGAGAAAGACTTCTTACTGGGCATTTAAAGTTCTGGATGTTCTTTGTTGCTTTTTCTTCCTCTTCAGGCAGGGAGAGGGCTGGGAGAGGGAAGAGGAACACAGAAGGACAGGAATCATCCAGAACAGGCTGTGTGCCCATCATATTCTCATGCCAAATATTGAATGTGTTCTTTACGGCAGCTCTGAGGTACACAATACAGATCTTATTAATGCTGAATCTTAAGGTCATATTAATCTGTGACATCAGTAGAACAACAATAAAATAGGACAATTATAACAATACACTGCAATAAAAGTTAAATGAATGTTTTTTTTTTTTCTCTCTCTCTCAAGATATCTTTCTGTATCATATTTACCGTTCTGATGCTATGAGATGATAGAATGCCTTCATGGCAAAAGGCCTAAAGTGAATGATGTAGGCATTGTGACAAACATAGAATTAGACCTTTATGTAAGGGTTATTTGAACACAAGCACAGCAATACCATGATAGTAGATCTGAACTAAAACAGCTGCTAAGAAACTAAAGTATGGGTAGTATATAAAGCATGGATACACTGGATCAAGGGATGATTCATATCCTGAGCAGGACAGAGTGGGACAGCATGAGATTATGTCCTCCTCAGAATGGCATGCAATTTAAAACTTATGAAGTGCTTATTTCTGGAACTTTCCATATAACATTTTTGGACAGCGGTTGGCTATGTGGATCAGGAAGTTTTTCTCATGAAATGTTAATTAGGATGAGATCTAAACAACAAGTAGGTATTTACCAAGAACAACTGTAAGAAAAGTTCCAAGACGGTCTGCTCTATGCGATGGCCTGAGGTAGGAATGTTTAGTTTGTTAGAGATTCTTGTGAGCTAAGGGGAAAGAGATTGAAGACAGGGATAGGGTAGGCAAGGGCCCCAGCACTGCAGACTTTGCTGTCCACAGTAACCATTTTGTATTTTGTCCTAAGATCAGTGATAAGCCATTGATAAGTTGTAAGTAGAAAAAAAGCTATAATTAGATTTGCATTTTTAAAAGATGACATTGCAAACCTGTAAAGTGGGATGGACAAAGGATGGTTAATGGGTACAGGGGTACAGTTGAATAGGAAGTGTAATTTCTAACGTTCTATATCACAGTAAGGCAACTATGCTTGACAACAAAAGAGTTTTGAAAAGTGTACATTTCAAAACAGCTAGTAGAAGTTTGAATGTTTCCAAAACAAAGAAATGATAAACATTTGGGGTAATGAATATATTAATTATTCTGATGTGATCATTGCCCATCTATTGAAATGTCACACTGTAGCTGGGCACGGTGGCACAACCTGTAATTCCAGCAACTTGGGAAGCTGAGATAGGAAGATCAGAAGTTCAAGGCCAGCCCCAGCAACTTAGCAAGACCCTGTCTCAAAACAAAAAATAAAAATGACTGGAGATGTAGTTCAGTGGTAAAGTGCCCAGTATGTGTTTAATCCACAGTGCCACAAATAAATAAACATATGTCACACTATACCCCATAAACATTGTATAATTATGATGTGTCAATTAAAGAAAACATATATTTTTAAAAGGAACACAAGGGACTAAGGGTTTTACTCAGAAGAATGCCTGGTTAGCATGTGCAGGACCCTGGGTTCAATCCCCCAACCTTAAAAAAAAAAAGGAAGAAAGGAATAATCATATCATATCTATGGTTTCATACCTATAAATTCACGAAGCTAAGAGTAAACTTTTAACAAAGTGTTTACTTTTTTTTTCTGTTTTAGGGAACAAAGTCAGGGTATTTTACCTCTGAGTTACTTCCCCAGTCCGTTTTACTTAAAAAAAAAAAAAAAAAAAAATAGAAACAGGTTCTCTCTAAGTTGCCCAGATTGGTCTCTCTAAGTTGCTAGACTCTCCTGCTTCAGCCTCTGGAGTCACTAGGATTACAGGCAAGCACCACCACACCCAGCTTTACTAATTTAGAAAACCAAGCACATACCACTTGGAAATGAAAATAATTTTAATATGATAATAAAATGCTTGGATACAATGTGATCTCTGTTACGATATTAAATATATATAATTGCTTAATTGGTTGGGGAAAATTAGATCTTATTAATATAAAATCTAGAAAATAAATATCAATGTAAGAAAAATGACACTGGCAGCTTCCATTGAATTAGAATGGAAAGGAGGAGTCATTCATGGCAGGGGATCAAATCAGATGTACCTGAGGTAGTCTGGTGTCAGATAATGGTAACAGCACTAAGGAGGTGACAGGACAGAGAAACACATAGACTTGGGAGTTGGATAGCCATTATTATTGGCCTCCTGGGTCTGGCTTGGGAAAGGGTTCCTAGGGCTGTCACTCACTGAGAAAGATAGAGAGATAGAGAGAGAGAGAGAGAGAGAGAGAGAGAGAGAGAGAGAGAGAGAGAGAGAGAGCGCTTTGAAGATCAGAGGGGTGTTGTCCTCTGAAGTTAACATATGGGCTTATTAGGGATGAGACCATGTAGAGACATCTCAAGTAGAGATGTCAAGGAGGTGTCTGGATTTAAGTGTGTGGTTGAAAAGAGAGGGTCAGGTTAGAGCTAATTGCATTGGGAGATGTCATCCTAAAAATGGCATTCAAAAGGTAGAAAGAGTACAAAGAAAAGAAAGGAAGAACCAGAATCTAGCCCAAAGGAATGTCTACATTTAAAAATGGTAAAGGAGAAGGAAACAGTAAAGGAGCTTGGGAAGTGCCTACCAGAAAAGTTGAACACCACACTCTTGTTTTTTCTCCTACAAGGCAAGAAGAGAGAATGTTCCATAAGGAGGAAGTGGCCAACTGCTTAGTGGTCAATGAAGTAAGACCACAGTCTGTTTGTGAAGTACAGAAAAGCACATGAAGAGAACTTCATGTTAGAGATGAAAAGTTGCCTTTCTAGAAATTTCAATTATGAGTAGCTGGTATCCTTTATTTTCAAGGAGGATTTTTACACATATAGCCATGAAACCAATCTGATTGAAATAGTTCTCAAAATGGTCAGATTACTAGGCTCTCTGTAATAGTCAGACTAGTAGGAGATATCAGTACCATTCCCCACCCCATATTTAATTATGAAAAATTTCAAACATATGGAAAAGTCAAAAGCATTAATGATCACTCATGTATCTATCACCTAAGTTCTACAAGTAACATTTAGCTTAATCTGCTTTATCACATTTCTATCCATTTAACAATCCCTCTACCTATCAGTCCATCTTACCTCTAGTTATATATCTTCAATATATGGTTCTTTTTCTTTCAAGGTAAAATTTAAAATACAGTGAAATGTACAAACCTTAAGTGTACTATTTGATGTTTATTGACAAATGTATATCTTATAACTGTTCTACTAGGTGATAGAATATAACATCTACCCAGAAAATTTGTCCCTTCTGCTTTATCTTTCAGAAAGGGCAAAGAATATTAGTAAAGAACATGGATTATCTCAATCCAATTTCTGTTGATATCGCAAAATACCTGAGGCTGTGTATTGTATAAAAGAAAAGACATTTTACTTAGCTCAGTTCGGGAATTCTAAGAGCATAATGCTTTAGCTAAGCATCTGCTAGGTTCTGGTGAAGATCTTACAGTGGGTAACATCATATAGTGGAAGTGCATGCAAGAGGGAGAAATTTCATGGTGAGAGAGGAAATAAGAAAGAGGACAGGGGTCAGACTTGCTCTTTTATAACAACGCTCTTGTGCAAGAACAACTACCTTAATCTACTCTAAGAGTAGTGCCTCTAATGATGATTCCTACCAGTTTAAACCATCTCCCAATATTACTACACAAAGGACCCAGCTTCCAACACATGAACATTCATACTATTTCCAAACTTGGCACTGATGAAGGGCTCATGGTAAGAACACAGCAAGTGTTAATTCCTTCTGCTAGGGGACTCATACAGATTCACCCACATTTTAACCAACATAGAAAAAGACATTGATCTCTTCCTAAAAGTGCTTTTGTAAACATTTCACAATAAATGCTTTGTAGAGGACAATGGTGTTCAGTGAACCAAGGCCAGCCTGGGAAATCATCATTCCTCACTCAGAATTCTGCCCTGCTAGTGCTGAGCAAGCTTATGGCACAATCCTCTGACTTGTAAAACAGGAACAGTAACTATTCATATAATAGGGATGCAAAAATTACCCTTATATTTTTTAATGTTTTAACTAAATAAGTCCTGATGAAAAGGTGGAAATAAACAAATATTTCCAGGTATCTGCCATATTTTCATAGACTGCTTCTTTGGTGCCTTCATCTGGGCATCTTGCTAAGGCGAGGCATGTGGCTATCAGCTTGAGCAGGAACATCTGTGTGGAGCATTGCACCTGCTTAGATTTGGCACTAGAATCAGAATTGTAGTTGCTCACAAGATCTCCCTGGTGGAATATCTATCACTAACAACCCTTCAAAGAGACTCTGGGGTGAGTTTATTTTCTTGATTTTGTTTAGTAAATTTGTGCTTTAATTAGATCATACAAGAGACTGGTTGGTTAAAGTGCAGAAAGAATTACCTTCCTTAAACCTAGTTTTAAGGAATTCAGAGATTCACTTTTTAAGATATAAATAAAATTTCTTAAGCATCTTCCCAAGTGTGTATACGCTATATGTGTGTGTGTATACATGTGTGTATATATGTGTGTATGTATAAATGTATGGGTGTGTGTATATATATATTCCTCTACATATATTTATCTATTTACATCTAAACCATCTTCACTATTGAATTTATCTCCTGCCTCAATTTGGTTGTTATTCTCATCTTTATTTCTTATTGTATTGATTTATTTATTAATTTTTGCAGTGCTGAGGATTAAGCAAGCCCAGGGCCTTGTGCATGCTTGGGAAGTTCTCTACCACTGAGCCACACTCCTGTCGTTATTATATTGTAATATGATATAAATAAATTTCTTATATTTATCTCCTTTTTATTTCCTATTCTCATGTTTTCATTTCTGCATTACTACAGATCCTCCTGTATGACTGAAGTGGATCCCATCCAGTTTGTACTGTTTCATTTAAAAAATGAGAGATTAGAAATATTTGTTAAGTCACTTATTTAGTCAATAGATGCATTCTTTCAAGAGAATAATTGAACACCTACAATGGAACACCACAGTGGATCCTATAGAAGAGAGAGGTAAAGGGAGTGGGGTTCATAGCTTTAGATACAAAATCCAGCTGGATGTGTGACACTTACACATGAAACAATGTCCTCAAATGCACAATTCTCATCAGAAGCACAGCAAATTAGAGCAGAAAGCTTAAGCTTTGCTGTTCACAACAATGCTGCTGTATCAGCAGAATGAGCAGGAGGGAGAAAAATCACTGTGGTTAAAAGAAACTGCTGGCTTATGGAGTTTTTTAAAATTACAATTTGCCTGCTCTTCTGACAGTGCTAGTTTTGCTTAGGTGGCAGAGTGGCTTTCATGAAAGCATGAGCTCAGTCTTGTTTTATGCCTGTTTAAAGAAAGAGGTCAGGTAAAATGACTATAGTAATAGCACCACGTTAGTTGAAAACCATAGTGTCTTTCAGATGAGACAAACACACACACACACACACACACACACACACACACACAAAGGAAAATTTCTGTCCACTGAAAATCCCTTAAGTTGTTTCGGAAACACACGTGTGAGCAATATCCTTTTTATTCTTTGGCATGTTTTCAAGGAAAGCAGTGTTTCAAATCGAACCTGTGAGAGCTGCAGAATAGTTTAGAAGCTTGAGTTAATTTTGGGTTGAGCAGTGTCTTAGCTTTTTTGTTGCTGTGACTAAAAGGACCCAACCAGCATAGAGAAGAAAAAGTTTATTTGCAGGCTCACCATTTCAGAGGTTTCAGTCCTTCATTGAGGCTCCAGGTGAGGCTGAACATCATGGCAGAGGGAAGCGGCTCACGTCATGATCAGGAAGCAGAGAGTGCACTTGCCAGATACAAATATATACCCAAAGCCAAGTCTCAATTCCCACCTCCTCCAGCCACACTCTACCACTTTAGTTACCACTCAGTTAATCCTCATCAGGGGACTAAATGACTGGGTTAAGAATCTTACAACCCAATCATTTCTCCTCTGAACCTTCTTGCACTGTCTCACATGTGAGCCTTTGGGGGACACCTCACATCCAAACTATAACAAGCAGCAAGTGGATTTTGAGTATCAAGGACAATTTGGAGTTCACTGGTGTCTGGCTAAATTGCAGGTTCTTCATAAAGTACTCATTCAGATTCACCTGGGGTTACACAAACTCACAAGTCACAGATGCTGTGAATTCAGTCTCAGTAACATACTGGCTATACTTTTTGGTGCTTTTCCTTTTTTCCAATTTGTTTTTGGGTTGTGTTAAATGGGAAACATATAGAATTGAGACAAGGCAAAAAAAGAAGAGATGTATGTTAGTTTTTTTTTTAGTTTTTACTTTTTTTAAAATTCTGCATTGCTATATTTGGGGTGAGGGACTGAATTTTTGAATATTATTCCAAATCTCTTCATATAGTACTGCAATTTATAACTGAATACTAAACTGAATACAGATGCTCCATGATTTAAAATGGGGTTACATTCCAGTGAACCGACTGTAAGGTGAAAATATCATAAATTAAAATTGCATTTAATACACCTAATGTGCTGAATATTGCAAGTTAGCCTACTCTACTTTAAGCATATCTAGAATACTAAAATTGGTCTACAGTTGGATAATATCATCTAATGTCACTGAATATCTGTATTTCAAAAATGCTGGCATTTTATTACAGAGTATTGGTTATTTCCTCTTGATGGCTAGCTGACTGGAAGCTGCTGCCACCTCCCAGCATCACAAGAAAGGATGATACCGCAAATCACAAATACATCACAAAATTCAAAGTTTAGTTTCTAATTGCATGTCTCACTTTATATCATCATAAAAAATTGTAAGTCAAACCATTTTTAGGTTGGGGACAGTTTGTACTTTAATCATTTAAAACATTTTAAACCACTATGGAAGAGAAATGAGTAATAACTGACTACATTTTCAAAACTTCATGTCATGTATATCATAGGATGTCTTTTTAAAAGCTGAGTAACCTCATCCGTGTTCATTTGGTAAGAAAAGTGGGTCTAAGGGCAGAAAACAAAAGGACTCTTATCCTAAATGCTGATCAACATGGTCTGTAACTGGTATTAATGATTTTTTAAATTTACAAATCAAAGATATTTTAGTGCACTCATGAGGAATGTAACTGTCAAGTTTACAAATAATGGCAAGTTATTAATATCCTGAAAGATGGTAATCATGGGTAGGGCAAAGTTATGGTCATCTGTTTCATGGTGGTGGTGAAATATAACAAATTACTTCTTTCCAGAAAGCCTCCAAAACAGAGTAATGCAGGTATTCCTGGCTTCACATTCTAGCAAGACTGGTCATGCAGTGCTTTTCTAGAAATTATCTGTTTTCACTTGCACACTTCCATGACACATTAAAGATAAATTAATTGTAAGAGGAAATGCTAGTGGTCTTAATTTAAGAACATTTAGCAAGATGCATATGGCTATGCTGGATGTGAAACAAGACAATCTGTGCCTCTGTTTCATAAATTTGCAATTCTTAGTTTTCATACTTCCTCAAACCATAAAATTACTGTCCATTCTTAGGAAATCTACTTCTCACGTGACACTTCTTTTTATTCTTTTTATTTATTTACCCTGCTTAATGAAATCAGGTTACCATATGATCTCCTTGAGCTTGAAAATCCTTTAAGACGATACTTAAAATTGTATAAACTATATCCAAATCTATTATCAATTCTTTAGTTTTCCCAAATAATAGAAAGTATGCTCTTTGTATTACGGAGGTAGTATTATAAACAAGTGGGGACAGAAAGGATTATTTGACAAATAGTGCTGGAAATATCAATGGTGATCATCCTAGGGAAGAAGGATTTCCTACAAATTCTAATATATTTCTTCAAATTTAAGAAAAATTATTTGGGGCAGGGGTTATAGTTCAGTGGTGAAGCACTTGCCTAGCATGCATGAGGGGTTTGATTTCCCAGCATCATTAGAAATAATGATTGTTGTTGTGATTATTTTAACAATGATCATGAATTATTTATAAACTAGAAAGGTAAAATAAAGCTGTTTCCATTGTAAAAATAACAGTATTGGAAAAATTGGTTTCCTATATGTAAATAAATAAAATTAGATCTTTACCTCTATTTACAGGCAAAGGACTAAAGAAAAAATATAAAGCAAAAAACTTAGGGGTGGGGATATAGCTCAATTGGTAGAGTGCTTGCTTTGCATACATGAGGTCCTGGGTTCAATCCCCAGCACCACAGAAAAAACAATTATACTATTAGAAGAAAATATATAGGTTATTTTCATGAGCTTGATTTAAGAAGAATTTCTTAAGACAGAAAGAACATGATCATAAAGAAAAAGATGTATACATTTGCTTAAAAATTATAAATACCAAAATTAAAAACCTTTTAAATGAGGTTAAACAATAGACCACAGACCAGAAAGTATATTTAACATGTATAACAAAGTATTAGTATCCAAGATAAGTAAGGGAGAAAATTAATAAGCAAAAATAAATTTAATGAGCAAAAATATAAGCAGGAAATAGAAAAGGAAGACAGACTTACCAAGAAAAATCACAAAACATGCTCAGTTTCACTGTAATTATAGAATACTAATTAAAAACACATACTATGGTACATCTGTCTACTAAAGACTGTACATAACTCTTCGTTAAGCTGAAGACAGAAAACCAAGATACAAACACAAAATCTGCAAATTTATACACTAAAATGTGTTTGCTTTTACACTGTGTTGAATTCAACATCTAGTTTCCTTCAAAAGCACCTGGTCAGTATGTTCCAAACTCTCTTATCTGCTATGGTTATCTTATTTAACCTTATACAGTGTTGATTTGTGGGCTTAGAAATAGCTTTACTTTAAATAGTGTCATGTCCACATTAAAAGACTAGAGATGGGGGAAAAACTTGGCCAAATCCATCAGAGATGAATTACATATGGTTTAAACCCAAACTTTATCAAAAGCTTTTTGATTAAATCAGAAAAAAAGTAACATAAATAAACACTTGTACTTTTCCAGTGTTACAGGGGCTCTTTAGGCTTGGTTTGGGTAGTTAGAGCCAGAGCTAGGTGCCACAAAAGTGACCCACACTGTTGGCTTTTTGCCATTCAAGAACTGGGATGGCTTAGGAGGCCAATAGGTCAAAGTGAGGGTGTAGCCACCTCATTGGGAATTTACTGGACCTTGCCTGGGCAGAGATGGAACTTGTGGGACAACAAATATTTCTCCAGCTTCACTAAAGAAGTGGCTTTACGTTGATTTGTAGCTGTTATCCACTTTTTGTCAATATTCTAAAAATCACTGGGAAGTCTCTATCATTTAATAAAACTATCTATCAACCCAAATATAAGGCAAATAATTTTGTTTTGAGAAAAGTAAGACTTGAGGACTGGGGTTATAACTCAGTGGTAGTGCACTTGCCTAGCATGTGTGAGGTCCTGGGTTCTGTCCACAGTACTACCAAGAAAAAGAAAAAAAAAAAAAAAAAGAAGAAAAAGAAAGAAAGAAAGAAAAGTACAACTTGATTTTTTCTTTTTTTAGATTTCTTGATCAATTTAAGGATTCCATGTTTGATACAAGCACTGTAAGTGTTGTGATTAGTTACATTTCCCCAAAAAGCTCTTACGTGTTTTGTAATCTCCCCTCCTTTGTAATAGGCCTAAGGCAAATTTAGCCTGGTAATTGTGAGTCTTGGAAATAAAACATTCAGTAAGTTCTATGTTTTAATTACAACCTGAAGCACCATTCAAATGTCCTCCAGGCAGAATTTGGCAGATGCTTGGAGACAAGGTTATATTCAACAGACACTGGTATGTACCAGCATATTGACCAGTGTTCAATTAGGTTAATGCCTGAGTCTTACCAGGAGTTCAACATTGTGGATATAGTCATGGCCCAGGAGCCCATTATTGCCTGAGATATACCAGCATTCAGCCCTATTGCTCCTCCAGCCTTTCTCTTCCCATTGACAGACATCTGATCCTCATTTTCACCTCATGTAGTCTCCAAAGCTCATCAAATGTCAGGCAGGAAGTATTTTAATTTCTTTATTCATCACCCTGGATTTGGTGCTGAGTTCATAGTAGGGAATACATGGTCTGACACCTAAAGACCTCTCTGGCTTTACTTATCACCCTACCCCTTAATCCCTGTGCCCCCAGCTCTCTGGTACACAGACATTTAAATGTGCTCCACTGTTCTTGGGCTATGCCACCCTGCTTATTATCACTAGTAATGTACCTTTTACCCATGTCTCTTCTGCTGTCTGCCTGGAATGCATCATTTTCAGTAAAAGTGTTTGGTTGTTACAGGGAAATGACATGAGTAAGAAAGGATGTGATAGGGTTCTTTGATCACTCAAGTTTCTTAGAACATCATTGCCTTCTTTCTGTGTTCTATGCAAGTTCTGGTCCTAGTGGAAATTGTGACCTGTCTGTGCTGTCTCTGCTTACTCAGTTGTAGAAGTGAGACACTGACCTCTTCTTCCCACTTTATATTTACATCATTAAAATCTTACCACAATCTTCTGAGGGAGGAACTATTATTCCCCATTCTACTTATGAGGAAACTGGATTCTGAAAGGCTAAAACAGCATGCCCAAAGTCACCCTTCTGGAAATTGAGAAACTAAGATTCAAAATAAGAATTCTCAGATTACAAAACCTATGCTCTTAATCACTATCTTATGACCCTGGTCACTTGGACTTGGCTTTCTCTTGTTCATTGTGCCTGAGTCCACATATTGTTTCATGTTTAGAACCAAGGTCTTCCTAAGGATAGGACTCTGCCATGTTTTAGCAGCTCATCCTCAGAGAATGGAACGCTCCTCTGACCATGACGGCATGCCAGAGTCCAGCTTTCTTCTGACAATGTGCTCTATCACTACCTGGTTCACTGGATATTCAAACATAACCTCAATCATCATCACTATACATTTCTGTCTGATAACAGTACCAGATTCCTGAAGCCAACTGCTTATATAAATTATGAGTTTTTACTACCACACTCTTGGCTACTGCCTTGGAGTCCAATTTTCTTTCAGCAGCAGCCACTGGTCTGAGCCCCTACTATTAACCCCAGCCCAGTGAGTTAGTAAGCTTACAAGTCCTGACCCTCCTAAACTTCTTCACTGAATACCATTAACCATGTTAAGTTTGGCTTTTTCTTGAGGCTCTTGAGCAAGACAACCTCAGCAGGACTAAATCAACAAGACTGACTCAAGCCTTCTCTTCATTCACTAGTGTCTTAAACTGGTGACAAAAATCTGAGTCCAAGTAGTTTATTTTGGAGGTGAAATGTTATTGAGTGGTTCCCCCTGTATGCACACAGGATTCAGTCCTATTGAATGACAACATGAAACACACCCTAGTCTTTCCTTGCAAGGAAGTAAAGAAAACTTGGAGGCTTTCCCATGGTCTGACTGAGGGCTGTACCTGCACTTCAAGACAGAGCCCTAAAGTGCAGAGTCATGGGTGCTTGTGGTAGATTGCTCTTGGCACATACTGTGATGGTGAGGACCTATTTATAGGCAGACCACAGGTAGTATCTGCTATGATCTGCATCAAAGCCTTTGTCTTAGTGACTCTGGAAAGTTTCAGGAGGAAGTACTTAGTATCAACAATGGACTCTTGTTAGGTTTCTTACATTTGGCTCATGAATTGCATTATCAGAGCCCTATAGAAGGCTGCTTTAGCAGTCCTCTCACCTCAACCTGTCGACAGGTACATTCAGAATTCTCAGAGACCTTTCCCACATTTTTTGCTTTTACTAACTCTGAAAATATAGTTTATCATACACTATTTAGTTAGCCTCTCCCTATCTGAAAAAGGGCATGAACTAAATATTATGAAACAGCACTAAGTATAAAATACTCTCCTTGTCCTTGAGAAACATGTAGTCTAGTTGGGCAATTACATTATGTATTGTTGTTCTTTTCAGGTGGAATACAGGATAAGAACTAAAGGAATGGACTTTCTCAAGAGCTTTTACAGTTAGAAAATCTGTAAAAAACAGAAATTAAGGTGATTTGAGACTAGAATTAAAATACCAGAATCACAGAATTAGTCACCTCTGCAGATCTACCACAGATGGTACTACTTTTAACATTGTGCTATACAGATGTCTGATTCCAATTCTACCATCAATTCCTTAAAAACACCGATGATTTCTGTATGAGTTATCTATTGTTGCATAACAAATTACTCAAAACACAACAGTTTAAAACAAGATACATATATGTGTTACTTAGTTTCTGTGAGTCAGGGACCTAGGCTCAGCTTAACTGGGTCCTGTTTCTCAGAATCTTTCACAAAGCTGAAATTGAGATGCAGACAAAGCTCTTCTTATTGGAAGCCCAGTTGGGGAAGAATCTTCTTTCAAACTCGTGTGGGTGTTGGCAGGATTCAGTTCCTCACCGATTGGTGAACTGAGGACCTCAGTTACTGGATTGTGGTTGGATAGCAGTCACCTTCAATTTCCTGCTTCTCCATCATGGCAGTTTACCAAAGTATGTAAGCCAGGAAGGCAAGAGAGACTGAATTCACAATATTTTCAAACCTAATTGTGGAAATGACATTCCAACTCCTTTGCTATATTTAATTGTTTAGGTCCAGTCTACACACTAGATGAGGAGGTTACTTACATAAGGTTACTTTCATGAACACAAAGACGTGGGGATCACTGGAAGCCATCTTAGAAGTCTGCCTACCCTTTATCACCTGATTATAACAGATTCCTTTTTACAAAAATTTTTTAGCAGATTCTTAATGGTGTTTTTTATTTTTTATCTTCCTATGACAACACAAGAGTTGAAAATTGCACTACAGCAAGATAAACATCAGATTTCAGATGGAGCAGAATAATATGGTAGGCGAATTTGGATTTGCAAATCCCATTCTCTCTAGCGGACAGATCCATGTAAGAACTTTGACATGTTCCCTGAAGGCAAGACTGTATCCTTTATCACAACATCTTCAACACTCAGTGTGCCCAACCCTGAAACATGAAAAGAATTTGGAAAATATAAAATTGGTTGAGAAATTGTAGAGGATGATAAAATCTGTCCCTCCTAGGATAATTCCCAAGGTACACATTTAATAAAATATGGAATTTAGAAAGTAGTCATGGAAAGGGGAAATTCTCTACTGCAGGAATACCAAATAAATATTTGATGAAACAAATGTCAACAATCTTTCCCCATGATGGCTCTAGATATCTTCACTTTTCAATAATGTTTTTCAAAATGTTAATCAGAGAAAATCCGTTTTGTGAAAATCTGAATCTAGTAAAAACTGCACTTGCCATGACAGTCAGAGGGAGTCTTCACAACTGAGACCTCAGGCAAGTAGAATTCAGAATCTAAATTTATTGAGAGGTTGTTATAAAGGATTTAGGTACTAGATGTACTCTGGGTAGTTGTGCCCCAAAGAGATTTAAAGTTACAGTTCGGTAAAAGAGTGAAAATCTGTGCAAATCCTTCTCTACACAAGGACAACTATAAATTTTTGTAAGCCCTTTGATGTCTGGAACTCCAGTGGCTTTTAAGAATGTGTTCAGTGGTAGAGCACAAGGCCCTGGGTTGGAATCCCAGCAGAACAACAACAAAAAAGATTACATTCGTTGTTTTATTATTTACTTCAGAAGAAATGCTGCTTAGAAAAGTTCATTCATCTGTTGTTTCTTTCCTCTTCCCTTTCTCTCTCCCTCTTTTTTCTTCCTTCTCTCTTTCCTTTCCATTCCATTCCATTTTTCTTCTCCTCTTCCTGCTTCTTTTCAGCAGTGATAGGACTGAACCTAGCCTAGGGCTTTGCAAGTATTCTACCACTAAGCTATATTCCTAGCCCCTTTTTCATCTTTCTTTCAATACACATATGTATGTCCTGAGTCACTGGGAAATGCCATAAAAATGTCAAAATTTTTTTGAGCTCTTTTCTTATTTTTAGGCCAAATCAACATTTTAAAATGTATCCTACTTGCAAAATCAGATTGAGTTTCAATCTGAGTAGATATTTTTAATAGATATTTTCACATTTTTTCCATGATTCTTCTCATTTAGATATATCATGACATTTGTAGCTGAAGATTGAGACTTTTAACTTCCATAAACATATTTATCAGACAATGCTAACCTTCACTTCTTTCATTCTCCTGCATCTCATGGTATATTCCTACATGGCTGCAAAAAAGTCAGACTGGTCTGCTATTAGTATCCTTCTGCAGGCAAGGTCCATGATAAGGACAAACTTTCTTTTCTTTGATGATTTTGTTTATAATGTCCTCTGTCTCAAGGAGTGATTTCCTGATTCTACACATGAGAGATATTTATGGAAAATCACAAACATTTGCTGGTCAATTTGGCCTTCTTACTGTTTTGGGTGATTTAAAGCATTGCATCTTAACACGAGCATTCCTTAAGTATTGATAGATGAGTAAGAGTCAGATTGTGTACTTTATGAGTATGACAAGGAGGTTCCAAGAACTACAAATTCTGAAAAACAAATCCCTTCAGTAAATAGTGGAAAATGATAGTTTATTTTAAGCCCTTTGAAAGGTTGAAAGATGATGCAAAAGGAAAGAGCTCATCTGTTCTTAGTCAGCTTTTGACCTTTGACTATATAAATACAAGAACCACACAAGCTAGAGCTAGGGAACACAGCCTGACATTTCTGCTATCCAGATCAACAAAAGAAATCTTCCCATTGTGTTTTACAGAGATATACAAGAGTGCCATTACATAGAACATTACATTCAATCATTTATTCATGAAGAAGGAAGTTATTAAGTTCTTGGCAATCTCGGTAAACTTTTTCTTTTTCCTTTAGTCCTCCCTCCCTTCCTTCCTCCCAAACTCCTTGCCTTCCCCTTCTTCTTCCTCTCCTTCCTTCCTTCCTTCCTCCCTCCCTCCCTCCCTCCTTCCCTCCCTCCCTCTATTTGTAGATTGAGGAGATTGGATCAGATGTGTTCCATTCTATTCTGATAAAATGGTGATACCTGTACCCATCCAACAGGCTATCTCAGAATCCATGCAATAGTGCCCATTCTTCCACTGCCCTGATACCACAGCCCCTTCTTACCTGGTTTGGAGATTCTATCCCATATCATCTCGATACCAATACACAGTAGTGTGCCAGTCTCCGCCAAAAGCATTTTGCTTTTATAAAGGATGAGGAAGGTTAGTTTTGCCCCCTTGACATATTTATGCCAAAATCAAGTGTTTCACACCCTGGGAAAGCTACTCTGACTCTCTCAGTAAGACTTTGACATTACTTTCTGTAAGTTCTCAATTCACTTTGCATGCACACTCTGAATTATTTTCCTGTAAGGTTTTCCTAAGAAGGGCTATGGTCTTCTGCTTTTGTATCTCCAATGCTGTAATGCCCAGCACACAAGAGGGGTTGAAAATATATTTGTGTACTAAATGAATAAGTAAAAGTTTTTTTCATGGCCAATTTCACCTTGTTCTGATCACTCTTTTATTATACTACTTGGGCTGTTCATATTATACCTCACAAGTATATGCAGCAAATGAACTACTGAGATTCAATATAATTTTCCTAGCCAAAAAATTTTATACATGCAATGAGAATTGGTATTTAAAGAAATTTTATATGAATCTTTTTGTAACTGGGCAAGGAAGACATGAATTAAAATACAGGGATTTTAAGAAGGTTTGGGAGCGGGAGGGGGAGTCCAGAGCTGTTTCTTCTGCCTAGAATGCAAGCTTCCCAAAAAGCCCAAGAACTGACCCATTTCTCTCATGCTAACCACACTCATAGATACTCTATACTAAAACCTATATTAAAAGTTAATAGCAGTAAACAAAAAAAGTTTTCATTTATTAAAAAGAAATGTGTGTAAGAGGTTAATTTTTTCCTTTTCCTTTATTATTTCTCAAAATGTACATAGTTTTATTTTTTCTTGCAATAAAAACAACACTGATTGAAAGACAACACATTAAATATTGAGCTTCACTGTTATTTCTAAAATCTGCAGGTAAACATTTCTCCTAGAAGAGATATACTGTAAATTTATTTGATTCTCTATTGATAATAGTTTCCATGGCTTCCAGGCTTCCAAGGTTTTGAATAATATTGTAATAAACATTTCTGTACACTTTTCCAGTTATTTCCTTGGCATAAGTTCTTGTTAAGAACTGAATATACATTGCAAGATTATACTCTTTAGAGGCTGATCTTATATTATCACCATCACTGGATGAGAATGGTACACCACACATTAATAATACCAATTATTAGAAATCTCAAAAATTTTCCAACCTATTAGGCAAAAATTGTGTTCCCTGTTATTTACTTACGGCAATAGTTATATCTTGAGCGTTCCCTAAAGACCATGTGTTGAAGTCTTAGTCCCTAGCTTAGCACTATTGAGAGGTGGTGGACCTTAAGAGACGGGGTCTAGTGGGAGGTTACTAGGTCACTGGGAGCATGTTCTTGAAGGGAAAAATAGGGCTCTAGTCCCTTCCTGTTTCTCTGCCATTGCGAGTTGTGCAGTTTTGCTCCACCATGTGCTCTCTGCCATGATGTCCTACCTCACCACAGGCTAAAAAACAATGGGGTCAATGGACCACAGATTGGAACTGTAAGCCAGAATAAACCTTTTCTTGCCATAAGCTTAATATTTCAGGTATTTTGTTATAGTAACAGGAAGTTAAGACAATTACTTTGCTAGGAAAGGACTGATCAAATATGACAGAAGAATCTCACATTAACCATGGAAACGAACAGAATTCAGTGCCATGTTGGGGAAGTAACGAGTGACATGAATATAATAATGGCTTCAGTGATAATCTGCTTATTTTTTTAAACAGTCTGTTCTCGAAGTCTATATAGTTATGTTACTGGCTATTATGACTTCCATTCCCCTTTGGTCCCACATTATCCATGATTCACTTGAGAAGAATTTGGAAAGGTCATGAAGAATTTATTCAACTAACTTCACTTCTACACCCCCCCCATCCCAGTGTGAAACAGATCTAACAATTCAGTTTATCATTGTGACCAGATTGCTCTATTTTGCAACTCACATTTCCTGTTGGAAATCCTTTTTTTAAAAAATTTCTCTTATGCTCTCTCTTACTCATCCAACTCTTTCTATAGACTTTTTGACTTTATAACTACTAGCTCTTAGTATGTCTTTCAGAAAAACAGGACTGAACCTGTCTCTTATTCATAGAAAGCCCAGTGAGGTACACAGGCCAGTACTGTCATGTGCAGGCAAGTTGAGAGGCAGAGTACATGATCTGCCTGTGGCTGCTTTAACAAGCAGGATGTGACTTAGGAGAGAATTATGATTTAAAATATTTGACTCAAGTGTTCCATAGATGGAGCAACTCACACTGGAAAGAAATGAAGCATTTTTGAACTGTTACTGTGTGCCAGGTTACATGTTAATCATTTTTTATAAACAGAATGATTTAATATTCTGATTATATTTTCAGAAAATGAGAACCAAAGCTTCACAGAATCCAGTAAATGTTGAGGTCAGAATTTAAATCCAAGTTTATCTCATTACAAAGCTTATCATTTTAATTATACCATGTCCTCCGTAGGGCCCATGTGTGATGGTTTAAATGAAGAAGAAATCATGAGAAGAAAGCCAAAGTTCCCATATTTGATTATCCCATAGACATTTTTCTAGCTTGCCCAACTCTGAGGCCCGCATTCCCACCCTCTAATATAAACACATTCTTTATTTAAAGAGTTGATCACTATAGTTAGGGCCAATTTTCCTGAACTTACAGTAGTAACACTTAGAATAGTAGAATATATCTAACTTGGCAGACATCCTGTTCATTAAATGTATGTAATCAATCAAACCCATGGAATTAAGTTACTAATTTTTTTACTCCCTCAGTGGATTGAATCCAGAGTTTCAAGCATGCTAGGCACATATCCTACCACTGTAGCTATATCTCCAGCCCAGGTTACTTTCATTTGAAGTCACTGCCATCTGGGTCTGTGCCCCGAAATAGTAACTTAGAGAGTGGGAGGAAGAATAGAGATTTTTCAAACAGCCCTCACAATTTTATCCTAAGGACTCCAGGAAGAATAGCTGATTACACATTAGGTTACTTTATAAGTGGAGTGGCTCTGGAAAGCAACTTACATTTCTGGGTGTGAGAGATGTTAATCCTGACATTTTCACTTGAGAATTATTTGGACTAAGGATAAGCCAAAGTCGTGTTGGACAAGCTTTGATGGAATTCTATAATTTGTAAAATATAATTCATAGGGAATGCAGTGGAATATTTTAGACTGAGTTTTTAAACTCATGAAGGTTAAACTTTTAAAAATTCTGTGCTCTGTGAAAGTTCCAGAAACTACTTACAAGTTTATTAGAGCAAAAAAATGGGCAAAAGGAAGGGGGCAGGTAAGGATGTGACACACAAGAAGGGAAGGCACTGAAGGAAAAATCAAGAGGCAGTAAGTGCCAGGTAAACTCTCCATAGTAGGAAACAGTGCTGTGAGTATTGTAGTTGTCACTGAATAAATACTTGTTGGAATTTCCAGAGATGACCAAACAAACATGAAGAAGGAAGTGGCTTTTTAAAAGCTTTACTTGGAAAATTTCTGATACGTAGAATTACGGGGAACAGTAATGAGAAGTCGCGTGAGGTACTACGGCCATCCCTAACGACTAGCCTTAATTTTTACCTACCACTCCCTATCACTAGGAAGTAAATTACAGACAGTATATCATTTCACCCTTAAATACTTCGTTACACAACTCTAAAGCAAAGAAATGGGGACCAAGGCATTTCTATCTAACCTACTTCTGTGTCTGGAATGCCGTAATTTGTAAAAATAAAATTTACAACTTTTTTTTTAAAGTAAATGCAACAAAAGAGGAGGCAGTCAATCCTCATAAGAATTTCCCGGAGGGAAGCTCACCCTATCAATCCCGCTTGGAGGCGTTTTATTCCCTCAGGAGCCCAGGGAGCAGCTCAGGGACGCTTCCTTTCAAGGCCGGACGCCAGGCTGACCCAAAGCACCCAGCCATTTAGGGCCTTGGCTGGTACCCGCCCCGCCCCGCCCACTAGACCCAGCAGCCTCCGCGCATCCCAGCCGGCCACCGCCCCTCGGCGTAGGCAGCGGCGAGCCGCTCGGCACGCCAGGCCTGAGCTCGGGGGCGCGCACGCCGTACGTCCCTGGCTCGCTCGGGATTCTCGCTCGGCGCGGCCAGGGAAAGGCGAAAGATTTAGTCAGCCATGTTCTTCTCCTTGGTGTTCCGGGCCCGGGCGGGAGGTCTCGCCGCCCCGTGGGTAAGGAGGCTCGGGATAAGCCCGGGCACTGCCGCTACCCTTCTCCCACTCATCGTGTCTCCCCTAGTTTTGAGCACAGGAAGACCTTGGGCTCTGGACGGGTCAGCAGGCGGTGGCAAGGACACTGCGGCCTTCGCTCTCTCCTCAAGGAGGCGGTTGCAGCTTCACGCAGAGTGAGGATGCCGGAGGGAGGGTCGGCAACTGTAGCTGCGGCGGGTACATGGCTTCCCTCTCCAAACTGGGAAGTGTACGCCTAATTTGGTCACAGGACAAGAAGGCAGGACTACCGATGAATAATGGTGGTTTGCTCTAGCGCGGATCCTAGGCCTGCCCCGGGTTGGTCGGTTTGTGTCTAAGATTCCCCGGACCCCAGGAAAAGAGGCACTGCACACCTAAAGCTTAGCAACTGCGTTGTTGTGGGGTTGCAGCATACCTCAGAAAACTCTGGCTTGCTTGCTGAAGACCGAGTTTCTTTAGGTCTAGATAAGGGTGATCAGTGTTTGATTAATTGCAGTTGTGCTTTTCGCATCGGAAATGTGCAGTAAATAATCGTATGGTGCCAAGTGCGAAAGAACTCTGTCACAAATAACTGCACCTAACTAAAGAATCCTAGTTTCGGTGGTCTTTTGAGGCTCAAGTACATATCATTATAGGCAAGGAAGTTGAACTGTAGAGAGGTTGAAGCACTCAAGTTAGTTATTGCAGACTTCAGAAATTATGATTATAATAGCAGATCATTTACTACCAAAAAAGCCCAATTTGTCTTTGGTCAATTTTTTTTTTTTTTTTTTTCCTGTAAGTTAAAAGGAAAGATTGAATCAACTTTCAGCAAAAGAAGGGAAGGTAGTGTCTATTAATGAGTTCATGACTATAGAGTTAGATACGAGTTTGGATAGTATCTTCATTGCTTTTTGTAGCTATGTGGCCTTGGGCTGTTAATGTTTCCTTAGCTGTAAAATGGTAATATTTTCTTTCAGTTTATATTTGAGTGGGTCATGTTCTGCTGGATGCAGGTTACTGTGGATAATAGTAATGGTAACATTTGGTGACTATTTTGTGTGTGCTGAACACTGTTAAGTATATACATTTTTACATCTCATCTTTGAGATGGTAGTTTTTTTTTCCTTATTACAGATTATAAATGAACTTAATCTCTGTTCTTGTGAAATTGTTAATGTAAATATGATACAGTTTTAAAAAAGTGTTAGAGATCTGAATAGGGCTATCCAATTTAGTTTAAAGGTGGGATAAGCTTTTTCCTGGAGGTAATATTAACAGAGTGGGGAAAGGTCAGAAGATGACCTAGGTGGACAGGGCAACTTGAAAAAAGACTTACTGATGTTAGCAAGAGAAAGGTTGGTGTGTATGAGCAGCCAACTCTACTGTTGGAGTTAAGGCAAGTTTCCTCATTAAATGAGAGTGGCATCGGCCAGATCTTGGAGCACCTTGCATGCAGCCATACTAAATCTGATTTTATGTTGGATGTAGTGAGGAGTCAGTGAAAGGTTTTAGAGTAGAGGGATTCAGTGAGGTTTCTGGTTTGGATAGGTAACTGAATGGGACTGAGGGTGGAATGGGTTTGACCAGCTAGAAACAGGGAGCTATATCTATAGAGGCTTGCAGAACCTTAGATGAAAGATGATGAGGATCAGACCTTGTCTGTTAGTAGGAAGAACAGAAATAAGAATACCCATCAATTTATTTTGGGGCAAATGGGATTAGAGGTGTAAATAGGGTTAGAGATTTTAACAATGAATAAAGGAACTTTGGAAAATTTTAAAGTTTTATGCTAGTGTCTGCCACTTTTTTATTTTCATAAAGAGTACATAGTATGAAGTACGTGTCCAATAATATTTGTTGACAAGTTTAATTTTTTATTATGCAAGTAATACATTGTCGGAAAAACAGAATATTGAGAATAGCATGTGGAATAAGCTCAAAAAATATAAACCATCCCTAGTCTCATCAGCCTGAAAATTACCACTGTTAACAGTTTGATGTCTGCAATAATAGACTTTATAATTTTTTATATACAAAAATCAGAAGGTACCAGTCACATGGTTTTTCTCATAATGTAGTTTATTCAGCTTATCAGTTGACATTACATTTTTTTTTTTTTTTTTCCTTCTTGTGGTGTTGGAAATTGAACACAGGGCTTTGTGCACTCTACCACCTGAGCCATATCCCCACCCTGACATTACTGTCATTTTAATGCTGTATATTATTTTATCTTGAGGATGTTCTATAACTTGCATAGCCAGGCCATTCTAACCTTTTATATATAGTGGGATGTCAAAATGAACTTAGCAAAAATCAGGTCAAGTAAGAGTAAGTTCTTTTCTTAAGAGAAATCTTGACCATTTACATTTTCAAAACAATTTACTATTCTAATTTCTGCTTGCTAGTTAGCCATTACATTCTTCAGTGAAAACTTTTTTTTTCAGTTCATAGTTGCTTAAAAAATGCCTAGGGCTGGGAATGTGATTCAGTATTAGAGCTCTTGCCTACAAGCTGGAGGCCTTCACTGCAAACTGTGGCACACACACCCCTACCCACCCTAACCCAGAATTTAATACCAATCTGAGCTTCATATTTTTTTCTCCTGTAAAGTGGATTAACACCACATTGGGGGATTGTAAGAATTGACTAAAAATTATAGTGATATTCCTTTCTTTAATAAAAATAATAATAATACTTATTCCTCTCTTTTAATAATTACATGTCAGTTTGTGCAATGTTGACACCACTTCAAACTCAGAACTGCCTCATTGCCAAACTACAACTTTTGGTTTTGTAGATGAGAGAAGTTATGGTGGCATTTTCAAGTATTGTGTGTTTTTTAGTTCATTGAGGATATTTTCCTTTATGACTGTAATTGTGATTAAAGCTACTTTTGAAACCGTCTCAACTGTTCTCTTTCCCTTGAAAATAGGTTGTGTTCCCCTCCCCCAACCATATTGAATAATTTTGGATTTTGTCCTGATCATTGTGAAAAATATAGAGTCTCTAAATGCTATTTTGTTCCTTCAAAGAGTTTGTTTTGTTGTTGCTATGTATTTACCTGTGGTGACTAACATCAAATATTGACTCGGTTGTTTTAGTTGGGCTGCTTACAGTTTGTTGCATGCACAGGGCTCAGCTAGAGACAGGTAGAGTTTATATTCAGAACATGTTGCTTCCTCATTTTGGTACTTCGTTTTCTGAGATTTTCCACTTTCCTGTAGCTGTGGTTGCTCAGACCTTCCTTTGGTCCAAACCATTAAGGCTGCATGTTTTCTCTTGGTCCGAACTGTCCAGCAGCAGGGGTTGGCAAACTGGGGTAGTGTCTTCAGGATAAAAGATGTAAAGAAAAAACAAAATCAAATCTTACTGACTTTTGCTTCTTCTGAATATAGACTCCTTGCTTTGTGTGTGTCTGCCTGCTTGGGTTGTTCTCCAATGCCTTCAGAATTCTTTTTTTTTTTTTAACATTTTATTGAGAGTTTTTAAGTTTATAGTTGCTACCCAGTGGTTCGAGTTGATATATCTAAGTGATCATTCTAGAAGTATGCTACCTTCCGCGATGTTTTTCTTTCAAATTAAAAAAAAAGTTTTTTGTTGAACTCAATACCTTTATTTTACTTACTTATTTTTTATGTGGTGCTGAGGATCAAACCCAGTGTCTTACACATGCTAGTCAAGCTCTCCACCACTGAGCCACAACTGCAGCCCCTTTCTTTTCCAATTTTTAAGTTGTGCGGAATGAAATGTTCTCCCAATTCCTAAATTAGAGATTCTTAAACATTATTTTGTAATATACCAAGGGATTTCCATTTTGGCTTACAGATTCTAAAGAGTTCTCTTTTTAATGTGAGCAAATCCCCCCAGATATTGTATATAGATGCTCTTATGATGCTGTCAAGTCCAGATAAACCTATTGTAAAGCTGAAAATATCTTTAAGTTGAAAATGCATTCAGTTCACCTAACCTGTGGAACAACATAGCTTAGCAACACAGTACGCTGTGGAGTATTGGTTGTTCACCCTCATGATTGCATGTCTGTTTTTATTTATTTTTTTAATCTTTCTTTCTGAAATTGCTTAGGTGTATCAAGGGAAATTGTTACATATGATGAAGATCTAAGTTTAATAGGTGCTGTAATAATAGGAGGCTGTGCCAGTGTGCACAGAATCTGTGGAAGTGATTTCATTATGCTTAGGGAAAAAGAGATGGAGTTCAGGAGCTGTAGAGTGTAAGACAAGGTTAACCTTGTCATGATGGATGAATGGGAGGTATAAAATGAGAGAGTGTCATAGGTCTAGGCAAAGGACACTGAAGTGTATGGTAGGATGGAGAAAGAATAAGCAGATTGGAAGTTGACACGGGAAAGGGTCATAAAGGGCTTGGTATATATGGTACCACAGGGTTTAAATTTTATTCTGTATGCAGTGGACAATTTTTTTTTTTTTCTTTTTTTTTCGTGGTGCTAGGGATTGAACCCAGGGCCTTGTGCGTGCGAGGCAAGCACTCTACCAACTGAGCTATATCCCTAGGCAAGCACCAGCAGTGGACAATTTTAAGTAGACCACGATGACCCCTGACCTGCTTCCCCATTATAATTTTGGTAAGAAACTCTAGAGATGTAGAGAAGGGTGAGACTGTAAGGTAGGGAACCAGTTAGAAGCTTACTGCAGTAATCTAGGGGAGGAATAAGAAACATGAGTGGGGATATAAGCAGGGAAAATGGAGGGGTAGGAATACCAATTTAAAAATTTGTATGGGTAAAATGGGTAGATTTTGATGATTGAGAAGTGAGAAAGAAAAGAGGATCCTGGAATGTTTTTCATGATCACAGTGTAGGGTATTGTCTTTAATGCCCATCTCATGTAGAAGTACTGTGGGCCTGAAAAATACTTTGTTACGTCCTTTTCTGATTGAGATGAGGAATAATTTTTAAAAATCACTAGCAAATTGACATAAAGATAGGAAAATGTAAACATAAAATTACATTTCTCATAATGAAGATGTTTTAATTGGTTATCTTGGGGATCAGTATAATAGACACCCTCTTGATAATTTCACAGGTAAGAGGGTACCCATCTACAAATTATTTCTGGTAGAGAAGCAGCCGTTTGGGATTAAGCTGAAGAATTATGTAGCTATGATGGTGAGTGGCAGAAGTTTAATTTTACCAGCACAGTAAAAGTAAATATCATGGGGTGGAGGAATTTGGAAATGCTGTTTATAAGTTAAGGTTCTAAGCCATGATTTACAACCCAGAAAGGTGATCTTGTTGTCATTATCAGTTTAATATGCTGTAATAGTAAAATATGCATGATCAATAGACTGTTGGAAGTAGATCAACATTATAATTGTTAATGTTAATTAATGTATAATATAATACACATAGACTACTGCACAGCTTTTAGTCTTTCTTTAGCTCAATAATAGCATAATGAAGGTAGAAAATGTCTAGAAGAAGGTAACTAAAATCCAGTGTGTTGACTCCTGTACGAGGATTGACTTGAAAATCTTTGACTACCTGAGAAGGGGAAGCAAAGACAGAATTATGAAGATGAGAGAATGTGCAAAGACTTGTTAACTCAACTACAAAATAGTAGAGTTACTGGGAAGAAAGTTCCACTCAAGCTCAGGAGACGTTTTGGTGAAGGGAAAACAGATTTATTCAAAACAAGGGTAGGAAGATAGAGGAGACCTTTTTCTGTTTCAAATCTCCATTTTCAGGGGCAGCTAAGAGTTTTTTTTTTTTTTTTGTACTGGGGACTGAACCCAAGGGCACTTAACCGCTGAGTCACATCCTCAACCCTTTTTCTATTTTATTTTAAGATAGGGTCTTCCTAAATTACTTAGGGCCTTGATAAGTTGCTGAAGCTGGCTTTGAATTTGCGATCCTGCCTTAGCCTCTCAAACTACTGGGATTACCAGAGCCCCTATGCACCACTGGGAACTTTTAAGAGGAGGGAAGCATAATGGGACACAAGAAATAAACAGATTTAGCTAGTCTGTCCAAATAAGAAACATGTCACAGTCTCCAGTTTCCCTGGTACTCTTTTATGCCAGGGGGTCATTTTTTGGGTTTTATTCTTAGCATGAGGAAGTTTGGGATGTAGAAAAGCAATTGCTTTTAATTTTTAAAGGGATTCTCTATTTTAGTAGTAGTTGATGTTTAAAGGATTTATTTATTTATTTGGTGCCAGGATTGAATCCAGGGCCTCAGCATGCTAGGCAGTACTCTGATACTGAATCACATCTCCAGTCTCCAGAAGAAAATATTCTTTTCTTTTTTTTTTGGTTCCAACAAGTGGATTTTATTCATGCAGTGCGCACTCAAAGAAAATATTCTTGCCTCTAATAAAAGAATGCAGTTCTGTTTCCAGGGGATCTCATGTTAGTACCAATGGAAAAAAAATTAGTTTGGAAAACTAATTTAGGTGGTTACACTGATAGTGATTTTGTGTGTCTTTTAATCTTTTGTGGTGTGAAGAAGGAAATTCCTTAAAATAACGAACTGTGCCTTAATACTTAAAGATTCCAGGTTGGAAAAGACCATCTGGCATTTCTTATTCTTGGATTTATTATCACTTTGAAGATTATTAGTAAAATTCATGAACTGTGAGCTAGGATATATATTAAGTACAGTGTACCCTAAGATAGCAAGTCCCAAACCAGATGAAAAGATTTACTTAGATGTTTTAAGAATACTCAGACTCCTCCTGGGTCATAGGTTTCTTAGATTTAAACAAATACAGGTTAAGTATCGTTTTTCTGAAAATCTGAAATTTGAAATGCTCTAAAATCCAAAACCTTTTTGACACTCATGAAGTTTTAGATTTTCAGATTAGGGGTGTTTAGCTGAAAGATCTATACAAGAATTTCAAAATCTTTAAAAACTCCAAAACATGAAACACTTCTTATTCTAAGGATTTCCAATACAGGATACGCAACCTGTGCATGTTTATAAGATATTAATCCTTAAGTACTAGAAAAGAAAGCAATTTGAATTTATACAGCATTTCTTTGTGTTGTAGATTTTACCAGTTAATTTTTGAGGCCCAAAATCTTTGAAATCATTTGAAATTTTTAAAATGAACATTTGCTTTAGGTACAGAAATCTAGGTGCATAGTGAGCAACTTGTCTAAGGTTAATAGTTGTTGGTAAAGATGAGACAGAATTCAGGTCCATTGATTAAAATGATGTCTTAGCATCATTAAATTATTCTTGTCCTTAGAACAATTTGGTGTTACTTGTTTACATGCTGTACTTTACATGTGTAAAGAATGCTTTCTTTAATTTATGGTCAAGATAACTGGAAGTAATCTTTAATATGGTTATCTTAATTTGTGCGGCACCATACTTGTAATGCCTGGGCTGTTCAAATAGATTTTGTAATACAAAATTAGCCAAATTTTATTTGACGATTTTCATAGTGTGGGGAAACTCATTTACATTTATTTAAACCGAATTAATGTTTTTAGTTAAATTATCAATGAAACTTTATTTAAAGGGTATTTGTAAATGTGTTCCTATGTATATTTGAAAGTATAGAGTGACTTTAAATTTTAATTTAATTTTTCTTTGCTGGTTAAAATGGGATAATAATAATAATACCTATCTGGTGGATGTGCTGTGAGGAGTAAATAAGTTATATATAGTATTTATAAAATTTTTAGCAGATCAAATTATAAATATTTGGTGCAGGGTTAGCATTTATATTACGATTGTCCTTGAAATAGATTTCACAGTTACTATAAACTCAGCAGTTACTTTGTTAAAATGAAATGAATTGAAAAACTTGTTTTTCAAATATTTTTATTTTTTTTAAATGTGAAAATATCTACTGTGAATGTATCATGAACATTGACTTTTGGGGGAGCTTTTCATTTTGTTGCTTGAACTGGTAATGGGGTGGCTGTAGGTAACAAATTAGCCAGAGTTGTGAACAGTGTGAAGAAAGTATGGAGGGATCCCACATCACTGGGAGATTTTTCACCTGTGTACTTTGACTCTATTCAGGTGAACATATCTTGGTGAGTTTAATCTGTAAATATGAGGGATTGTTTAAAATATGGTATATAGTCCTTACCTGAGTTGACTGACAGTAAAGGGAAAGATTGTTTTTCATTTATTTGACCTTAGTCTTATCAAATGAAGTTAATGAGTCTTTCAGTTTTGTCTTTGAGCTTCCTTGTCACTTATTAAGCTCTCCTGGCTAGATGTGTCCTTTTATAATTCAAATGTATTATAGACCAGAAATGTGAGTTGAGTTAGATACTACTGCTTTAGCAACAGAAGGAACTCAGAAATAGAATAGGGACCATGAAAACATCATTAAGGAATCTATTCTCAGGGAGAATATAAAATGTTACATATTTTTTGTCATTTTGAGCTTTGGTGATGATATTGTTCATGACAGTAAGAGGAAAAGGCTAGTAGAAAGAACATAGTACTTAAGCCTGGGCTGAAAATCCTTCTCTGTCACTGTGGTGTGGGACAAGTTATTGTCACTGAGCCTGAGTTTCGTTTCTTTTTTAAAAATTTTTAGATGTAAAGGCATAGATATTTCTGAGTCTAGTGAGAAACTACAGAAAGAAAACTAAACTCTGGCTCAAGGAGATCCTGGAATAGAACTCAGCTTATTCACTGAATCAGTCTAGTCTAGCTTAAGTTCCTCTACCCTCTGCCAGTTCTAAGACTGGTTGGTCCTTAATGCCTCTTATTACTGAGTAAAATTGAGTTAAAATGACCAATAAAGGTAGTATACATGTTAATTCAACCTTTTAAAGTATTTTCCTTAATTCTTTATTCAAAAGTGGTCTGACAAAATATCATAATGAATATAAAATAGGTGACATTCTTAAACATATTGAAAAACAGGGCAGCTTCAAAAAGATACACAAAACCTGCTATGGATGAGTAACAGTTTGTGCCAGTTGAAAAAAATGAGGGCATATGTTTACCAGTTTATCTTTACTCTTTTGCTTATTTCTTTCATTTTAAATATATTATCTGAACTCCTTTTAAATAGATCAGCTTCAGGTGTTGATATTGAGGTTAATTTGCTCAAATAGTATTCTTATACATACATACATTCATACATACATATATATGTATATGTATGTGGGTGGGTTTGTATGTGTGTATATATTCAGTTTATATATATTTATGTACTCTGTGTGTGTGTGTGTGTGTGTGTGTGCGCGTGTGTGTGCGCGTTTCAGGTTTTCTAGAGGACTAGAGAAGGGTGGGCAATTATGTAAAAAACATAATTGTAAAAAACATTATGTAAAAACCATTAATCTACATCTTTCTCTCTAAATCAGCTCGTAAGCCAAGGAGGTAGGGTAGGCCCTTTCATTTCTAATCTGTCTTCCTGTACGTGGATGCCCAGCTTTCTGCCTTAAACTTCTTACTTAGATCTCTGTTCTTTCAGAGCTCTAATGTCATCATATAATTACTTCAGATAGCAAGTAATAGTGTCATATGACTCTGGGACTTATTATGAATTCTGCCACTAATTAATGAAGTAACCTTGAAGTTTTCATAACTTGCTTAAACTTTATTTTCTAGAAATAATACCTTGCAGGATATTGTGAGAATTAAGTAATACATGAAAAACTTAGTTCCTGAGACACAGTACTTCTACTGATAGTAGCTAATGATAGGTAACAATGAAAAAGTACTTAAGATGTACCATGCAGTATATTAAGCAGTTTATGTGAAATACCTTTTTTCAACAACATTGTGAAATACATAGTAACTCTGATATTACAGATGAAGAAACTTGCTCTAGAGTTGAGGTTTTAACCACTTTGTTAAGTTATCTCTCTATATAGGGTATGTATGGTATATTAGATTCTAGTGATATGTCCCAGTTTCAGAGGTGGTATAGACAATAATGAAGAGTGTTTGTTAAGAAACAATGAAATGGACATTTCTTATGCTAGAACATGTTGGTGTTGGTCCTCTTTCACCACAGCTGCCATCAGGAAGAGAATATGTAAGATTAATTTGGATCCTGGTATGGTGGCACACACTTGTAATTCCAGCTACTTGGGAGGTCGAGCAGAAGGATCATAAGTTTGAGGCCAGCCTGGGTAAGTTAGCAAGCCCTGTCTCAAAGTAAAAAGTACAGTGGTTATAACTCATTGGTAGAGGGTTTGCCTAGCATGCCAGAGGCCCTGGGTTCAATGTCTAGTACTGCCAAAAAAAGAAAAAGTTGGCGATATTAGATGGGATATTTTAGATTGAGAAAGGGATCAGCTAGAAGACTGGTGACGTAATGCACAGACATGAAATAATGTTTGAAGTAGTGGTGATAGGAGGACATGAAAAGGACTACATTTGTTTCTAAGCACTTATTATATATATATATGTATATAGGTATATATATATATATACACACACACACACATATGCAGCAAAAATTCAAAACAGTAAGATATAGTAGTAAATGTGACATTACAGAGTAGGCAATATAAGGATACATACTATGACAAAAATATAGCATGTGCTAGATGTATTACGTATTACAGAAAAGATTTCCTTCCCACTCCAGGTCCTTGGTTCTTCTCCCTAGAGAAGAGTCCCTGTTTTTTTTTTTTTTTTTTTTTTTTTTTAAGTATCAGTATTCCCAGAGACATTCTGATGGAAAACGAGTAGGACATGGAAACTGGTGTATTTATAGATTTGGTTGACTTTCTTGTTAAGAACTGTGAAAGGACTGAGATTTTACCCTGTCTCAGTTTCATGGATGCTGACAGGAGGCTCCAGGATCAGAGATGGAGGGCTATTACTACTATTCATGACACACCAGGCAGCATAAGCCTCATGTTCCTGTAGATTCTAAAGTCCCATGGGAGTGAGATGGAACAGCAGCTTAGATGAATACTTTGCATCCTAGCTGAGGAACTCTGGTCTTTGAAAACCCCAACTGTAAGAAAACTTGTTCCACCTTTGCCCAGGTCTGGAACAAAAACTGTCAGTGTTTTTGCTCAAGATGTGCAGAAGCCTGAAACTGATGGAATATATTCAACAAGCATTACTACTTTGTCCTTCCCTGGTTTCTTTAAGAAAGAAAGAAATGGGACTGGGGTTGTGGCACAGTGGTAGAGCGCTTGCCTAGCATGTGTAAAGCACTGGGTTTGATTCTCAGCACCACGTATAATAAATAAATGAATAAAATAAAGGTCTATCCACATTTAAAAAAATATTAAAAAAAAAGAAAGAAAGAAATGTATATGTTAATTTCAGTGGCAAGGAAGTAGATGATGTATTTTAGTCACCTAAAATACTATAATTTCACTAGAAAAAATTCATAGCCTTATGTGGATAACAAAAATAATTATGTGCAAATGCAAGAAATTCTCAGTAATTGTTCTGACAGATTCTTTGTTAAAGTCAGCTAAGAAGCACAGTTTTTAAAAGTCTGTCCAGTTTTAAAAATGCAGTTTGATTCTGTTTTCAGTTATTAAATGGTTTATCCTGTGTCAGCTAAGTAGATAATAATGCTTTAACTGGCTATATAGTACTTTCAGAAAAACATCATTATTTAAATATGAGGACAGTCTAGTAAGAAGATATCCATTCCTATTTTATAGGTACAGAAATTGAGGCTTAAAAGTATTAAGTGACTTGTGCAAAGTCACATATCAGTAAGCGGCAATCTAATCTCCCCAAACAAGCAGCCAACCACCCAACCTCTCCCCTTTTTCCCCCAGGAACTTAACTGTTTTTTTCTGACCTTCCTCAATCAGATCTGTATTCCATGAATCAGAATTTAAAACATTTTATTTTGAGTAGAAATATGTGCCTAACTCATGTGCTTATCCATAGTTACAAGTCAATGCCTCAAAAATAGATTTTCCAATGTGTCGCTACCTGTGCAGCTAAAGAACAGTTAAGATTACTTCTGTAATTTTTATTTTAAATGAAAATACATGATACATTCTGGATTAATGAGAAAGGGATCAAATATAGATCCCAAACTAAAGCTACATTTAGTCTTAGAGATTAGTTGTGTTTAATTTGATAGAGGGAGGTGATGTTTCATTTCATAATGGATGAATATTTTATTTTAAATGAGATTTTATTTTTCAGTTTGTATATCCATGCTGAATTGGAAATTTGGAAAACATGAGTATGATTTTGTTAATGTAACAGTGAGAGATAAAAAATTATTTATGGCCTTCCAATCTTTTCATTAGTATTTATATTCAATATAATTAAATAATATATGACTAAACAATATTTAATATAATTTACGCTGTTGTATTTTTTTTTTGTTTTTGTTTGTTTTGTTTAATGGTCATAGTTTCCAAATGAAATTGTGGCACCAATACTTTGTTTTCAGTGTCATTATTTTTAGGAAGTTGTTTTAGTGGCCTTTATTGGTACATACATAATTGTGGGATTCATTATGACATATTCATACATGCACATAACAAAATTTGAGCAATATTATTCCCCAGTACTCTTCTTTTCCCCTCCTGATTTGCTTCCCCTGTTGCTCTTTTTATTTGTTTATTATAATTATACATAAAAGTAGCATTTATTATGGTATATTCATAAATGCACATAGCCTAATTCTGTGGGTTTTGTTCTTTGGTACCTTCCTTTGCCCTCTCCACCTCCCTTTCCTTCTAGATTCCCTTCCTCTGCTCTGTTGGTCTCTCTTCTGTTTTTTTTATTTTTTTTTATTTTTTAGTTGTACGTGGACACAATATCTTTAATTTTATGTGGTGCTGAGGATCAAACCCAGTGCTCTACCACTGAGCTACAGCCCCAGCCCTCTTTTCTGTTTTCTTGAGATTCCTTTGTAGTTCCTTTTCTCTTTTCTCTCTTTTGCATGTGAGAGAAAACATTGAACTCTTGACTTTGAGTCTGTTTTATTTCATTTTGCTTATGTTCTTCATTTCCTTTTATTGACATACTTCCATTCTTATTTATGACTAAAACTCCATTGTGTGTGTGTGTGTGTGTGTGTGTGTGTGTGTGTGTGTATGTGTGTATATGCACTACATTTTCTTAAGCCATTTGTCTATTGATGGATACCTAGGCTGGTTCCACAACGTTGTTATTGTGAATTGTACTACTGTAAACATTGGAATGCAGGTAGCCCTATAGTATGCTGATTTCAGTTCTTTTGGATAAAGGCCAAGGGGTGGGATTTCTGGGTCATATGGTGATTCCATCCCTATTCTTTTGAGAACTTGCCATACTGAGTTCTGTAGTGGCTGTACTAATATGCAGTCCCCAACAATGTATAAGTGTTCCTTTCTCCCCACTTTCTCACCAGCATTTATTATTATTTATATTCTTGATTGCCATTCTAACTGGGATAAGATGAAATCTCAGTGTAGTTTTGATTTGCATTTGTTTAAATAAAAAAGCTGTTGAACAATTTTCAAATTATTTGTTGGCCATTAGTATTTCTTTTGAGAAATGTCTAGTTCATTTGACCACCTACTGGTTGTGTTTTTTGTTTTTGTGTTTGGTGGTTTTTGATTTCTCTATGTATTCTGGATATTGATGCCCTATTGGAAGAGTAGCTGGAAAAGTTTCTCCCATTCCATAGGCTCTTTCTTCATATTCCTGTTTCCTTTGTTGTGCAGAAGCTTTTTAATTTGATGCCATCCCACTTATTCTTGGTTTTATTTCTTTTTTTTATGTTGTATTTCTTGAGCTTTAGTAGTCTTATTAAGGAAGTTGATGTTTGTGCCAATATGTTGGGGTACTGACTCTTTGTTTTCTTCTACTATTTACAGTTTCTGGTTTAATTCATAGGTCTTTGATCCATTGTGAGTTGAATTTTATGCTTGGTGAGAGATTCAGATATAGTTTCATTCTCTGGATATCCAGTTTTCTCAACAGCATTTGTTAAAAATGCTATGGTTTTTGCACCTTTGTCAAGGATCAGATTGACTGCATCATTATAGGTTTGGCTCTCTGTCTTCTATTCCATTGGTCTTCATGTCTGTCTGTTAGCTACATAATATTCCAATGTTAGCATTTTTAATGTTTAGTAAAATCCTCCCTATGTTTCTTGTATATTTATAAGAAACATGGTAGAAGCAACATGTTTTTATGTAAATCTTATCCTCATTTTAAAATATTCTTTAGGATAAATTCCTAAAATTAGAATTATTAGGTTAAAAGATAGAAACTTTTAGTCTCTCCATAAGTTATACTAATTTGTTTCTCTAAAAGATTGTAGCAGAATTTCCCTAACATATCAGTATGCCTATATCTCCTTGTGTTTAACATGGAATTTTATCTTTAAAACAAATTCGTCAACTTGATAACTGAAAATGTTTTAAACTGAATGTTTTTAAGTACTAGTAAATTTTATAACTTTGAATTTTGTCAAATTTTGTTTATGATCTTTATTCTTTTTCTGATCTTTTTAAATACATGTATGATCTCTGCAGGCTGTCAACCTCTGTCACCAAATGTGTATAAGATGTGTCTTTTATAGTCATCAGCATAGTTAATAGATGTTAATGGGTAAACTCTCGGATGCAAAGGATTTATGGAGAACATAGGAGATGAATGAGAGAACAACCTATGAGTGGGTTAGAAGCCAATAAGCAGAATATGTTAGGATTCAGAAGTTAAGAGAGGATTGATTGTTTTCCTTAATATTACTCTTGCTTTATTCCTTCCTTATTATGAGATCCTTTCTCTCAGAATTTAGTTAAGTATCTCACTTACGTTGCTCAAACATTATTTTGATTTTTTAAACATTCTCAGCTGAAGTAATGGCAGTGTTTTGGTTAATTTTTAAAGTTTTATACATATGTTCTTATGGAATTATTTGGGAATTACTGCCTTAGTTTTATCATTATCTGTTCAGGTTCGGGACAGGCAAATTAGGGATCTAGGCATAACCTTGTGTTTAATTCATACATTGATCCTAGAAGCAATTTGAGAGAAACAGAATGAAAGTTTAAGAACCTACAATGAATGTCTCCTTGAATATGTGTCACAGTTTATCTTTTTTTTAAAGAAAGTTATATATTTACAACAGAAAACATAAAGAATGTTAACAGTTGTGTATCCACCATCTGCCCAGCACTGGATGAAACCAATACAGTTGAAATCCCCTTGAATGCCAGCTTTTGCTTAATGCCAGAGAATTTGTATCTCTCTTTTTACCCTTTCAGTTATCCTGGAACTGATATTTATCGTTCTCATGTCCCATATCTGCCTGGGTTTTTTTCTTGTTAATGAAAGCTTATGTTCCATGGAAACCTATTTCTTCAACTGAAATAATACTTGGACCTAGACAAAGGTTAAATATATTACTCCTGTTACTTTTAAATATATTACTCCTGTTACATTATATTACTCCTGTTACTTTTCTATTAAGTTTCATGTTTGATTTAATCCAATCTTTTGCCATATGTGGTATATAAAACTTAGAAATTATAGAATTTTAGAATAATAGTTGAATTACTTGGGGTGGGGAGGGCAGGAGCCGGGGGGCGAGGAGCAAGAAAGTAAAGAGAAATGAAATGTAACAGAATAATCATGTACCATTCAAAGCGGTTGTACCTTATTGATCTGCTTGGCATCATAAACAACTATCAGAAACTACTCATATGGCTGGAGTTTCTGAACTAATTTAGTTAAAAATTAAAAGGGAAGATACTGTTGACTCATTTGTATAGTGTATATGACTCATTTTGTACTGTATGAAAACATGTTTATGAATATCCACATTAAACGAAAACTGGTATCCAACTTGATTCAGACAGTAAAAGTGAAAGGCAGTAAGTTAAATGGTACATTAATTCTCCAAGTGCATGTCAGCAGTGTAGTAGAAAGAGTATATAAATCAGTGGACATGGGTTGTGGTCATGGTTCTTCCACTATTTATATATGACCTCAGGCAAGTTAATAACCTTGCCTTTGGATCTCCCATCCTTCTGCCTCTCATAAAATAGAGATCAGCAAGGGTGGGGTAGTAGACCATATCCTTAAGATCTTTTACGTAGAACTTGAAAGTATTTACTTGTGAAAAATTTCTAAGGTTTGTGATTTTTACTACATTTTCTTAACATTTTAAATTTCAGGGAAGACATATAAGGAATTTGCATAAGACAGCTGTGCAGAATGGTGCTGGAGGAGCCTTGTTTGTGGTAAGTAATTAGATTTCTTTGTAGTGGCAAGAGTTGGAAATTTGAATTCATTATAATATCTGAACTTGGCGTGTAGCTCAGTAGTAGAGTGATTGCTTAGTATGTGCAAAACTTTGGTTTTAATTCCCAGGATTGCAAAAAAAAAAAAACCCAAAAAGTAATGGTGTATGTTGACCATTGTTTGAATTTAAATATAACTGATTTTAATAAACTACATTTCAATAAATTATGGTTCTAAATAAACCTCTCAAATATAAATTGGCACTAGGGAAACTTGAAATAGGAATTTTGATTGTTCTTTGATGAAACTACTATGAAACCTCATTTGATTCTTATCACACTTTAGATTCTTTAAAGTGAGTTATGTTGGCTAAAGGTTCTGAGGCTTTACTTTGGGAAATCCCAAAATGGCACAAGTTTGAAACTCATGGATTTTAGTAATGTAGTAAATACATTAGCATTTGGTCTTCATAGTTTTGTTTCCAGTGTATGAACTCCCTAGCTTAGTTGGATAGTTCAGAAAGTAGATAATGTGTCTACTTTTTCTGACATGATGCAGTTTTCAGGGTTTAGTGTTTAAAGGCAATGCAGTAGATTTGTATGATTATTTAATGTTAGTGGTATAATAAGAAGCTTCCTGCTTTATCAGTGTTGTCTAAAAACATATCAAATTGACCAGATACTTAAAATTGTCAGAGTTTGTTTTCTTTCCTCTTTGTCCTTTTAAAAAGCAAAACTCTTGGAGTTAACTTCAAGAATTAAATTCTGTATTCAGCACATGTACAAAGCATTAATTGATGTGTTAATTTCAGTGTGACTCACTTAATTTCCTGTTGACATGCCATTTCATGTTAGTTTTTCAGTTGAACTTGCTCTGCTCTTTTAAGGAGAAGAAATAAAGCTTTTTGATGTGGGCTAGTTTCTGTTGTGGAAAACTTGTGGGGAAGAGATGGTGTTTTCATACCTCCCTAAAGCAGTTAACTTTTTTGACTCCAGATCCCTTTGATGCTGATTAATAACCCTCTATTTAGGAAAAACATACATATGTTAACACTCATAAATGTCTTAATTTCGTAAGGATTGCAATGATTGGTAATATTGTGGTAACCTAATTAGAAGATCTGATTCCCAACGAAGTTGGATAAAACTTTTTGACCTTTTGGTTTTTAAATGGAAACTACTTCTTTTAGCCTTTAATGTGTACTTTCTGAAACTTTGAAAATTTTGAACTTTACTGTCTTTATTTTGGTAATCATACTCATCAAATGTATATTTTAGTCATTCTTTTTGATGGATGGCTAGTTTGACATAGGTTCGAACTAACGTGGAGGGATTAAATGAACAATAATAGTATAATAATATACAGTGCTATTCACACTTTAGAGAGAATTTTGATAATTTCGGAAAACCTTTTCTTCTTCTTTGTGTAGCACAGGGATACTCCTGCGAATAACCCAGATATTCCATTTGATTTCACACCAGAAAACTATAAGGTATGACTAAATTAATATTATAATTAATTTATAAAATATTATCTTCCAGAGTATAAAATGGGATCTTTTTCTTTTATACAGAGGATAGAGGCAATTATAAAAAACTATCCAGAAGGGCATAAAGCAGCAGCTGTGCTTCCAGTCCTGGATTTGGCCCAAAGGCAGAATGGGTGGTTGCCCATCTCTGCTATGAACAAGGTATTGAATTCATTTTTGCTTTTGTTAGAAAAGGGGGGAGATTGTGTGTGGTGACTTTCTTATATAGAAATTACTGATAATCATTAGTGTTGGAATCTAGAAGTTTGGAGCTCTTTAGTCATTTATATGTTTCCTTGAACATAGTTATGTTTTTACTGGTTCCCTTAATATAGAGAACGGAAATGTAGTCTTCTATTCTTGCAGGAACTAGTGAAGGCATCATGGTGAAGGAGTCTTTTTTTTTTTTTTCTTTTCCTGTTTGAGGGTCATAATAAAGATAAAAGATCTCAAGTGTACATACTTTGGTATTAATATTCTGAAAAGTAATGTATTTCAACACTAGAATTATAGGAAAAAGTCTCACAATATGACCCTTAGTATTTTGCATCTTTGGCTATAGGCTATAATAAAAAAGTATATAATATGTGATATTTGTGTTAGGATCAATCTTATAGAAATGACATGGGTGACCCACTTAATATGAAGTTGGTCTACTCATACATATTTTAAGATTCATTTTTTTCTAATTGTTTTCAGTAATAATCCAAATTTCAGATTTACTCATATACTGTTTATAAAATAACTACATTTGTGTGATAATATGGTATATCATATAATTTCATTATTATGAGAATCACAAAACTATTAAGAGTGGAAAATATATTTGACTTAGAACTAAGAGACCTTTTTATTTGGGTTTACTTTCTCATCAGCAATAAAGTTTTTAAAGTAGGTTGATCTCTTCCAGTCATTAAGTCATTTCTAAATGACAGAGCTGGGGCTGAATTCATTTCCAATTCAGTTTATTTTCTACTTGATCAGCTATCACAGAAATTCTGTTGTACTTCATTCTTTTTATCACTTTCCAAACTTTTTATTTGGTCACAACAGTTAGGGTAGACTGTCATATTTATTTGGCGAATAGAAATGTCCTCCACTTATCTAATAGAATTTAGAAATGAATTCTAAATGAAAATTTTTGTTTTGGTTGAGTGATTGCTAATACTGTGTAGACCTTTATGTTTTTTTTTTTCTTTATGAAAGTAGTTATAAAGCTAGTTTAATTAAGTACTATCCTTAGTAAATACTTTTTTTTTTTCTTATCTTAATGTTTTTTGGGAGTTACATTGTTTTTAAAATTAATATAACCTACTTTCTAAGTAATGATTTAAGTATATATTTCTAATCATAGTTTTTGTTTACTTGCAGAAATTTCTGTTACCAATAATGGCAAGCTTATTAGAAGTCTTGCTGAATGGCAAGCTTAGCAGAGCAAAATAAAATATGTAAGAAACTAATATGAGAGCATTTAAAACATAATGTCCTATTTAGAGTTAAATATGTGTGAGGGAGAGACAGGAAATACAGAGACTAAAACTAAGGTTCTTTCTGTTTTACATTTGAGACTTTTAATGTACTGTGCTACCTTCCTCCTATCCAAGAAACATTCAGCCTACAAAATAAAAGAATCCAGAAGCTCAGTCATTAGTTTGTTAATAGTAACTAAAGTGTAGGGAAGTGTGCAGCAGAATTCCAGGGGTAGCTTTTCAAATTAGACAATCCGGGTCTTCCTTCAGATTTATTGAAGCCTTAGAAAAGTCGAAAGATTATGGATGTTATGTCACCTAGAAAGTTAAAGCCAGAATTATAGTCATGATAGACCAGCCCTAACTAACAGCTACAAAGCCTTGTTTTCCATACAGACTTGCCCTAAGAGGTGTGCTGTGCTCAGAGAATGATCCCCTTAGTCTTAAAACCTAAAATCACAGGTATTTTCTGTCAGTTCCTTGATGTGAAGGTTGGGAAGTACTAGTCTATAAGACCTGGCTTTGTTAAAAAGTATTGTGATATGAAATAAAAGTAGTGTTTTGTATTATCCTGAAAAGAGGTGTGTATCTACACATAACATAGTAGATATATAAAATTTTAAGTTTTATATCTAAATGTAGAGATATATAAACCATTGTGGACCCATAGCGACCTTTTTTCTTTTGCCCTACTTTTTGCATACATACATATCTACAGTGACATCAGTGCCTTAAAAAATTAATGAAATGGTTTAAATTGCAAAATGTAAGAGTTTGAAATGATCAAAGTAGAAATTCATAATAGTGCAGTATCCTTCTGAGGAGCAGGAAGAAGTACTATAAAAACTCTGTTAGGTACTCTGGACTCTGTGTGGTTTAAGTATAAGTTGTTTCTAAGAATTCCAGAGTTTTTATCACAATTACTAGATACAAGTATGTTTCTGCTCCTGAAGAATTTTTGTTTTTACTAAATTGAGGCAATATTAAAATTACATGTTTTACAATATACCAAATAAACACATTATCTTCTTAAAATTTTCCTAATATTTTAGGTTGCAGAAGTTTTACAAGTACCTCCAATGAGAGTATATGAAGTAGCAACTTTTTATACAATGTATAATCGAAAGCCAGTTGGAAAGTATCACATTCAGGTTTGCACTACCACACCTTGCATGCTTCGCAACTCTGACAGCATACTGGAGGCCATTCAGAATAAGCTTGGTATGGAATGTATTATATCTAACTATTATTTTAAAAAACAGAATTGTTTTTCTAGATTTGATGTATCTCTACCTAAATTTTCCAATTTCTCCCATCTTATGGGACCTTTATATCCCTAATAAATTTTTGTCTTACTGTTGTTTGCCTACCTTCATTCCTTTTATTTTGTGCCCTTAATTTTCAGCTTCAAAGCTGAGTTTTTATCCTTCCTTCCATCCTTCCTTTTTTTTTTTTTTTTTTTTTTTTAAATGTTTAGACAATGTCTAACTAAATTTCTTAAGGCCTCACTAAGTTCCTGAGAATGGCCTTGAACTTGAGATCCTCCTGCCTTGACCTCAGGAGTTGTTGGGATTATAGGCTTGTGCCAGCATGCCTGGGATTTTTTACCTTTTCTATTTTAAACATCAAGTATTTTTGTAAAGCTTTCTAGAAGCCCTGAATTTCTTCATTGCCTAGAAAATTATTTCCTTTATTTTATGATAGCAGATAGTACATAAAAAAGTGAATGTATTGTCTGTGTATTCTACCAAAGATGCCATGGAGTAAATAGGATACAAACATAGTAATAATGCTTCCCAGGATGGGAAATTTAAAGCAGATATTATTACAGCAACATTTACAAAATAAATGGGTGTTTTCCATACAAAATTGCCATTGCTGCTTTTGTATATGTGAAATGAAGTTAAAGTATCTTTTATTTTTGTTATTAAATATAGTATTTACATGTTGTAAAAATAGTTGGACAGTATTGAAGTACAGAAAGCAGAAAAACTTAAGTTGGCCCCATATCCCAGGTATAAATTCTGATAACTGGTATATTAGTTACAGATTTTATAACTTTTTATTATTCGGTACCTAAATGTACATAAACTGTTTGCATAACTTGTCCTGTTGTTTACTGAAGTTGTTTATAAGTAGAATTGCTAGGTCAGATTTTGCCATATTTTCCTACATTGCTTCTCCTAAATTTTCCTCACTTCCTTAATAGTCTTTGACAGTGGGGCTTTTCTGAGTCTTTGCTAATCTCTTAGTGTGACTGTAATATTAGCAGTTTAGTTATCACAATCAGAATGAAAATAATGCATTCTTACACATTGCTACATAATAATTAACACTGGAAATGAGTTCCAAAATTTGATTGTTTTTAAAGAAACAAGTCTACTTAAGAAATCATTGATTGCTAAAATTAGAGGTTTTTCCTTAAAGAAATTCAATGCTCTTAAATACTTTTTGTATACCTCTATAATATTGTGGGGTTTCTTCACCCTCCTTCTCACCCTGCTTAAACCAGATTGTTACTATGTTATAACCTCACAGTGTATAACCTATATTATGCTCTAACCTCATAGTGATCATTTATATTTTTTAGGAATAAAAGTTGGTGAAACTACACCTGACAAACTTTTCACCCTTATAGAGGTGGAATGTTTAGGGGCCTGTGTAAATGCACCAATGGTTCAAATAAATGATAACTACTATGTAAGTATTCCATTTTATGTCAGCTAAAGTTCTGTGATGTCATATTTAAAATATTTAAAATTTTTGTTTTATACCTTTCAAATGTTGGTTTCTGAATTATTCATTTAAAAGAAACAGCATTAATACCTAGAAGGCTTTAAAAAATTACCTTAAAACATTTTTGCATTTTCTCCAGAAGATAATGACAAATTTTAAAGACTTAAAATTATGAAAAATTTAATTTTTTACATACAAATACAGATAACCTTGGCGTAGCAAGTAAGACTTCATAATAAGATTTTGCCAAATTTACTGCAGATTTTATTATTAATCATCATTGTCATAAAAATGAATTACATACCAAGTGAAAAACTCTTTCTCCAAATCCTATTCTCTTCATCTGCAGAGATTTCCATTATCATATTCTTTTTCTGTATATGTATGCATCCATACTAATATAATGTTTGTTTTAAAAAATTTTAGAGAAAATGGTAGCATACCTTTCTAAGTACCTTTAACCTGGATCTCACAAACACTGATATTTTTTATTTCGATTTGTCTTTGACCTAAGTTTTTTTAGAAGGGTTCTTTTTTTTTTTTGGTTGTAGGTAGACACAATACCTTTATTTTATTTATTTATATGTGGTGCTGAGGATCAAATCCAGTGTCTCACATGTGCTAGGTGAGCACTCTACTGCTGAGCCACAACCCCAGCCCCTAGAAGGGTTCTTAATATTCAAATGTGTGTAATTTTCTAGTTACCATTTTTAAATTGCTTGCTCTCTTAATTATATTGCTTATCATTTGTGATGTCTTGTTAGCTTGTATTTTTTAGAAATCTGTTATGGAAATTCTTTGAGGTGTATTTTGAAAATAGGTCTTCAAGAAGCGATTTACTTTGCTTCTCTCTTGCTTATTGAAAGAACCCTCCTCCCCAAACCCCCATCACTTTTCACCCTAGCCTTCCCCATCCCCCAACATAAAACACTTCAGACTCAGTTTTTGTGGAACAGTTTAATTTCTAGTTTATCCTTATATCGAGGGTACAGTTGTTGGGATCTTAACTGTGTAGTTTGGGTGGTCTCAGATTCTTATGGGCTGGCCTGGAGTTTTGCTGGTTTCTTCTAGGATTTGAAGCCAAGTTTTCTTGGTGCTCTACTTATCTTCTTGGGTTTTCATTGAAGTTTTGGCCTCTGGGTATTTATTTCTCAATTTAAATAGGCTAGACAGTCAAGGCTTTGTATGAAACAGTATAAGCCTAAACACGGTAGATTACAAAAAGCTTTGTCTAAGAAACAAGAGATTCTTTCAGTTAGTTAGTAGTTATATCTTTAGTGATAGATTTTAGACACCTACTTGTAAGTTACAATAATAACTGGTACAGTAACTATTTGTATCTCACTGTTTCTTTAAGAATATAATATTTATTGGTCTTGTGCCTTGGTGCACTGTTCTTCATGTATTTTCTCATTTAATCCTCAAAAGCAGGTACAGGTTGGTTTACAAGTAAGAAACAAGCTTGACAAAGCTGAGTAACTTGTGGAAGATTACTTGTCAGTGGTGGAGCCAAGATTCCAATGCAAGTGTTTCACTTCAAGCATACTCTGTTTTGCCTCTTCAGCCTTATCTCTTGCTGCATGTTACATTTAGTAATATGTACTCTACATTAGAGTTATTCAGTTATTGCTATTTAGGTATAACTATCTTCTGATCTGAAAGAGATAGTAAACTAAGTGGTATTGGAGATTTACACAGGTTGAAGCAGTAGAAGTAATTTCAGTGACTGCTGAAATTTTTTCTAGGAGGATCTGACACCAAAGGATATTGAAGAAATTATTGATGAGCTCAAAGCTGGTAAAATTCCAAAACCTGGGCCAAGGTATGCCTTTTATTAATATATATATATTTATATATATGCTTTTGTTTATATATCATAAGTTTTAATGACTACATAAATTTATATTTCATGTAAACTTAATTTTAAAAATTTTATACCCTAAGCAGGGATTTTGGCTATCTAAATCTGTCATGTAGAGCAAGAATTTTGATTTTCTAAAATCCTATCAGATAATCTGAATAAATTTATAGAAAGGGAAAATTTACAACAAATAGACATCTGTTCTGTTGAAATGAGTTCATACTGTTAAAAGTTTGACCTAAAGTCTGGCTCTGTGTACAATTCTGTCCTTCAAATCAACACAAGATAATTTTAATACTTATTAAATAGCTGTTTTCCTCATATCTTTTTGTCAGATGAATGTCCACAGTTCTTTCATTATTCTTCCTTATGTGACACAGTTTTGGTTTCCCATTTCTGTGGGATTTCTAGTTGGTTCATGTCTTCAAAGTGATATTTAAACTGATCACAGTACAGTCATATGCCTCATAATGACATTTTGCTCAACAAGTGATCACAAAAGCAATGGTGTGGCTCCATAAGATTAAAATGAAGCTGAAAATTTTCTATTAACTAGTATTTTTACTACATTTTTTTCTATGCTTTTATATGTTTAGACATAAAAATATGTTTTATAGTTGCATATATACAGGTTTGTAGCTTAGGAGCAGTTGGCTATACCAAACAATAAAGATATGTAGGGTAGGTATACATTAGGCTATCTAGATTTCTGTAAGTACACTCTATGATGTACCTGAGTAACAAAATTGGGTGATGATGCATTTCTCAGGAACTGTCCTTAAACAACACATAAGTGTATTTGATTTGTGTACTAATCAATATAGAGCACTGTCAACTACCTCCTTTGTTCCAGATACAATAATGTAACCTAATTACATCAACTCTTATTTCAGTTTAATTACACAATTAATCACACTTATATAGAATGCTCAGATCTTTTTCAACTTATCAACTATTTATTCAGGTTCTCATTCTATAGTTGTATTATACTAGTTTTCTTTCCATTATAAACTTGAACTTCTGTTCAATAAACCCGTTCCACATGTAAGTGTTCATTTACTGAAAAACTCTTTATTAATATTAGCAACACCAAATGTTTTTATATAGTTGTAATCCCTCTGTATTTGGTTTGTATCACATAGACATTTCCTTCTTTCAATACATTTTTAGATCTTAATATCCATATAGTAACTGATGTTTTAAAATAGTTATGATCTTTATTTCCCTGATCTTAATTTTTATTATAAATAACAATTCCTTGAAGTTGAATTATAAAGTCAGAGTATAGAGTGGTTCTGTAATTTGTGTTTTAGAAGAATGCATCCATTATTCTAGTGGACTAAAAATTCTACTTAATGAGAAAATGAGGTCAGTACAAGGTAACTTGAGGTTAGTAAATACTAGTTGACCCTATTGACTATTCTTTTCTAACAAACACGTACTATTTTCAACACACTGAACCTGTATACTTGAATCTGCTTAAAGAGATTTGGCATTCTCTTCCAGGTTCCTCACTTCATTGGATTATTCTTGCTTTTTTAGGAGGTAAAACATTTCCATTGTGAAAAGTCATTCATTCTTGGATGAAAATAAAGTGAAAAACTTCTTGCCATTTTACATTATAGTATCTTACTGAACCAGACCTCCTGTCTAAACTTATTGCTTCAGATGTTGATTTCTCCCTCAATCCCCTCAAACATCTTTATTTCATAGTATTTTTCATAAGCCTCAGATCCTTCAGGATTTAGATATTTTTAAATGAGTTTATGATAGTTCATAAGTAACCTCTAACTTCTTTCAGATTTTGGATGTTTTTAAAAGTAATGTAAATCCAAGAGTTGGGTACAGTGGCACATGTTTGTAATCCCAGCTCTTTAGGAGGCTAAAGCAGGAGGATCTCAAGTTTGAGGCAAGGCCTGGCAACTTAGTGAGACTCTGTCTCAGAAATAAAATGGGCTGATGATGTAGCTTAGATGAGTGCCCCTGGTTTCCCTTTCCAGTACTGCAAACAAAACAATGTCCCCCAAAACCTAAGAACAAATTTCCTTGTGAAATCCACTTAGGTTCTTTCTTTTTAAAAAGTTGTAGATGACAGCATGCCTTTATTTTATTTATTTATTTATTTATTTTTAATGTGGTGCTAAGGATTGAACCCAGTGCCTCACATGTATTAGGAAAGTGCTCTGCCACTGGGCTACAGCCCAGCCCCTCTACTTACGTTCTTTAGATGGTCTCCTTTCTTTGGATTCGATGCTTATAATTCTATGATCAAAATTGTTGTTTAGAACCTCCTACATCTCTTCGTGTGTACTATGATCAATGGTTTACAACATTAATCCAATATTATTCTCCTGTCACAAAAGTTACTTTATTTACTTGATTATGATAAACTGCATTAAAGACCGAACATTCATTTATTTTACAAACACTTTGAGTGCCTGCTGTGTGCTAGGCACTATTTTAGGTAGTGCATGCAGTTATAAAGAAGATAAAGTTCTTATATATCTAAGTTCTGTTGATGGAGACAGACAACTAATGTAATATCTGAGTGATAAATACCATGAAGAAAACTGAAATAGGGTAAAGAGAATGGAAGTATATTCAGCCAAGAGGTGCCTGACATGGTAACATTTGAGTTGTAACTTGAATGATGATCAAAGTTCAAGGTTTTCAAATCTTTCTGCTCTGCTCTTTGCTCCTGAGTATCATAATAAACTTGATTAAAAGCACCAGCAATGCCTACACCACTGCCTGAATTCTATACTGCTTGGAAACTTATTCTGCCAGATCAAGCATTCCATCACTTTTAAAATCAGCCTCACCAGAAAGTTTCAGGACGTGGGCAAAATGTACACAACTTATCAGCCAGAATGTAACATGAATGGCCTCTAGTCCAATTACCAATAGTGTCCTCCTTTTCCTCTAAACCCTCTTGAGCCCTGTCTTCACTGTCCACAGTCCTATTGGCATTCTGGTCTTCTGAGCTCCACTAGAAACACCCATTAAGCTCCATTTGCAACAATCTAAAGCTTTTCTAGCTTGCACTGCTAAACATCTCCAAATTCCAAAAAGCTCCAAAAGCTTCTGAACCACATGGTCTGGTTAGTCACAGCAACAGCCCCACTGCAGTACCAGTTTGTTTTAGTCAGCTTTTCTCTACTGCAACTAAAAGACCTGACAACAGTTTTAAGAAGGAAAAGTTTATTTTAGGGCTCTCAGTTTCAGAGGTCTCAGTCCATAGATGGCTGACTTCAATCCCCAAGGCCTGAAAATCCATGGTGGAAGAGTGTGGTTGAGGAAAGTGGCTTAGAGCGCATCACATTAGGGAGTAATGAGAGACTCCACTAGCTGATACAAAATATATACCCCACAGGCATGCACCCAATGCCCACCTCTTCCAGCCACACCATACTTATCTTCAGTTACTACTTAGTTAATTTCCATCAGGGGATATTGAGTTAAGGCTCATAACCCAATCATTTTACCTCTGAATGTTTTTTCCATTGTCTCACATGAGTTTTTCGGGAACACCTAATATCTAAACCATAACAGGTAGGCTAAATTATAGGAAGAAAAGTCAGAAATTTTGAATGTGGAAAGTTTGAGATGCCTATTAGACATCATGGTAGAATGCTGACAGGTAGATATGTGAGTGGTATTAGATTAGAGCTAGAGATATGGAGGATTCATCACTTATTATAGTTTTTAAAGTCATAAGTCTAGATAAGATTATTAGGATTAAAATAGAATTTGTAGTTTTTAATTTGGGAGATACTATAACATTTCTTAACATTAGTAAGCAGGAAAAAAGTACCACAGTTAAAAATCTAATAATACGGATGTTTATCGGTAAGCCTAAACAGTTTGGAGATTTTGTTGATAACAATTACTGGGTCTAACTTTTATTTTCTCCTTATCACCTGTTGTTTAAAAGAGCAAACATAAATATACTTGTTTTTCAATACTTGTGTAGAGATTTCTGCCAATGATGTCTGAAGCCTATATTTGGATATGGGCTTATCAGGACATGAGAATGAGAACTTTTCACTTTTTCTTCCCTTCATTAATTTGATGGAAATTGAAAGAGACTGGGATAGCAATAACCACAATGTGTTAAAAGTTACTCATTAGCTCAGTGATAGAGCACTGCCTAGCATGTGTGAGGCACTAGGTTTGCTCCTCAGCACCACATAAAAATAAATAAATAAAATAAAGGTATTGTGTCCATCTACAACTAAAATTTTTTTAAAAAATGTTATTCCTTAGCCAAAACTAGCTAATTATTTTTTATTAGTATTTTTATAATAAAGCTGTCTGCTCATGTATTTCAAAGAGTACTTAAAGTACTCTTTTAATTGTCTTAAAGTAATGAAGAACTGAGAGAAATTAAACTGCTGGACTAGTAATTGATTTTTAAGTACTATCACCAAGTCTACTATGGCCAAAATGATTCAAGATTGATGTGTCTGTGTAGTTCAAAATTGTTTTGTAAATTATTTTTGGTAAATGACTGTTAAGAAAATACTAAAAAAATGCTAAGATAATACTCTTTGACTTAATATTTTTGAACCAAGATTGCTCTTTCAATTTAAGGCACTGAAAAACTATAAGCATGCTTTCAATTTACTAATATAAGATTTTTTTGGTATGGATTAATTTATAATCCATTTATAAATTTCAAGTCTAATTTTATTCATATTTGGTTTTATAAAGAGATCTTAAATTCTGCAGAATTCTGTGGCATGCAGGTGCTATCCAAGATGTAAAAGTAGATATCTAGTTCCATGCAGTTGTTGCTAGACAATTCAAGACAGTAAAGTAACTTTGGGTTTTTAATATTAAAAGTAAGTGTATCTCAGTAGTAGTAAAATAAGCACTAAAGAAGTTTTTCTGTTTAATGTATAGCACTTTTTTTAAGCCATAGAGATTCACAGAAAGGGATTTCTAGAATACAAATGAGCTAGATTGGTGCTTATACCTATAATGCTGGAATGACTGAAAAATCATTTATTTTTGAGATTTTAATGAAGATGGGGTACTAGGTAGCACTTTAAGAATGTGGTATCAGGAAATCACTTTTTTGTTCATTAAATGGTTAGATGATTAATAAAGTTACAGGATTTTCTGGTGGTTTTTATAGCCTTATATTTTAATATGCATTGTGTGAATGATGTAGAAAGGAAAAGATTTGCAGCTAGACATACTGGACCACTGGCAACACATTTTTTCCCCCTCTAAATATATTGTAGCATTGTAATTTCATGGAAAAAACTTGAGGAAACTTTGGACTAGATTCCTTAAAAATTACTTCCATATGTAAAATTCTTTAATTCTGTGAAGATCTTAGTAAGTATACATAATTAATTCTCCCATTTATTTTTCTGGAAACTTCAGTTTTTTTACTTTACTTAAATTGATCCTTTGTATTGATAAAGAATGTATCAATATTAAGGAGTTTATTCATGTATAAAGACCCATATCTAAACTGGTAAGGGGTTTAAGATACTAAATGCTCAGCTATCTGTAGACTTTTAAAATGAAACATTTAAATCATTCCATTCTGACATTTTATAAGAAAAAAGTTGTAGGTAGAGAAAGAAATCTGATGATAGGGGATATCAAAGGTCCTTCAAAATAAATTTCATTATTTCATTGGCAGTTTAAGAGCAGTAGGTGTATGTGTTACTAAATATTTTAAAATTACAAAGCCACCTGTGAGAGGTGGGTATAGGCCTGTAATCCCAATTATACAGAAGGCCAAAACAGGAGGATTGAAATTTTGAGGCCAGCCTTAGGCAATTCAGAAGACCCAGTCTCAAAATAGAATGGACCGAGATTTAGTTCAGTGGTAAAGCACCACTGGGGTCAATCCCCAGTACCAGAAAAATAAATAAAAAGCCAAATAAGTCTTTTACTCCTTTTCGTTTTTAAGTTAAAAATCATTTTGCTACTTAACCTACTTTATGCTCTAACAGTAGTACAAACCAGTGACTGCTTTTTGATCTGTTTTTCATAGTAAACAAAAAAGATTTATAATGCAAACATATATTGGTTTCTGACTTTGTAGGCAAAGTCACTACAGTATGTTACTTAATTCCTTGTATTATGTACTGTGATACCTTGAAAGATCTTATAAATTATTATGTGGTGTCACTTTCTTTTCCTTTCAACAAAAAGTGATATACTGGGACTCTAAAGAACAGACTTATTGGATTGATGACAGAACATGAGGGGCAAAGCCAGAAGAGATTGAAAAGATTAAGTAAATTCTTCAGCTAAAGTCTGACAGGAACAATATAAATCAGCAAAGCCAGGAAATGGAGGAAGGGAAAATAGTGTGTAGTGGTTGAGGTGATATAAAGATACTGTGATGGGTTGTAGCAACAGAGTTCAAATAAGGTACGCATAAGTAATTACCTGGGAAAGTATGTGTGGGGATAAAAAAGATTCTTCTGCCCTTTTTACTGCCTTTTCTTTTTTTTAGTGCTGGGAATCGACTTGCTAGGCAAGTGCTCTACCACTGAGCTACATCCCCTAGCCCTGCACTGCCTTTCCATTGGGACCTGTTGTTGTTTTCTTCATTTTGTAGTGATTAGTGGCTGTCCTAAGTCTGGAAACTTAAAAACCTTTTTTAATTATATCCTTAAAAATCAAACACAAGTAGATTTAGAATTCATTGCCTCCTAGTTGTTCAGATTTCTCCATGAATTCACTTATTTCCAAATGCAGTGTGCAAGTGTGTGTGTTTTCTTTCCATTTACTGTGACAGTGAATTTCAATCTTTAATACTAAAGTATTAAAGAAGAACTGTAGTAGCCTAGTTTATTAAAGTATAATTTAAAAACGTCTTCTGGGTTTGAGCTATTTTTGCCATAGTTCTTAGCTGTGATCCTTGGACAGATGATGAATACTACCAACCTTGCTTTCTGCATCTGTAAAATAAAGCCAATATCACTTGTCTCATAGTATTGTTGTAAAGATTAGATAAGCTACTGTATGTACACTGCTTAGTAGATGGGGACTAAGTGCTACTTATGTATTTGTGGTATGATGAGTTTTGACATGTCTTCATAGGAAGAAAGAAATCTTATACATTTTGAAATGTTTGAGTTAATTCATGTTAGTTCTTGGGGGTGCTAATTAACTGAGCTGTTGTGAAGTAACAACTATAACTTTTTAAGAATTTACAAATGTTCATCATTAATTAACATTAATTTAATGTTACTTTTTTCAGGAGTGGACGTTTCTGTTGTGAGCCAGCTGGAGGTCTTACCTCTTTGACTGAACCACCCAAAGGACCTGGCTTTGGTGTGCAAGCAGGCCTTTAATTTATATTCAACTGTAAATATGTTATTGCAGAAATAAAATGTTATCTACATAAACTTCTTATATTTTCTTATTCTACTCTGTATTATCTTGGCAGTAACAGTAACTTCCAGGTGTAAATATTATGTCAAAATGACAGAACAAGATTTTAAAGTTGTCTGCTATCAATGGCTAAGAAGTCATATTACATAATCAAGTTAACAGTTACTCCAGTGTCACCCAAATTTCCAACTGCCAAATCATGTTTTATCAGTAATGCTGTTATTATAAAGTAAAATTTTTGTTAAATTTCAAATGTTTTGCCTTCCCATCTTTAACCACAATTAAGTTTCAGTTCATATTATCTTTCTGTAAACTTATTATTTATGACAGTACTTCAATTATTTTAATATTTTTAGCGTACACACACAAATATTAGTGTGTTTCCAACTGGTACAGAAGACTTCAAGCACAGTGTAGGAATAAGAGGTAGTTTTTGTCTACAAGCATTATCACTTTTAAAAAGAAAGGTACAAAACACTTCGATACTTTCAAGTATTGGAATGTCCTTCACCCAAAAAAATAATTGGGGGGAAAACTGGATGTATAATCATGAGTTGGAAAAATTGGTGCACCTTCAAAATACACTGCTTGGTTTATGGATATTATAATATAGAAGTAAGAATACAACTGTTTGTATATTATATCCAATTCAAGAAGTTAGCTATATGTGGTACATGAGTTTTACAAACTGAGAAAAAGAGTTTTACATGAACAAATTTAATTAGATTGTTTCAGGATTTGTCAAAGTCACTGTTTGGTCTTGTACTTGACAGAATGACTTTTCACTAGTAATTATGATGCCTAAAACTTCATTTCTTTTACAACTCCAGGACCTCCCACATGCTAGGTAAGCACTCTACAACTGAATTACACTTCCAGCCCCTAATTAATTATTGTCTTTACAAATTATTTTTTTTTGAAGTCAAGAGAATGTTAATAACTAATTTTCTAAGCACCACAAGAGGTAACACAAATTATGAGCAACCTTTTGTCTGTATTTCATACCATAAATATGTCAAATGTAACACTATTCCATCTCTATTCATTAGGTGCTCTTACTAATCATTATTATTTGAGGTACCCAGGAACACTTAAGCTCTGAGCTACATCCCCAGCCTTTCTTGTTTTTAAATTTTGAGATAGGGTCTGGCCAAGGTTGGCTTCGAATCTGCCATTCTGCCCCAGCCTCGGGACTTGCTAGGATTACGAGCATGTGCCACCACGCTCGGCTTCTTTTTTTTCCACACTGAACCTGTTTATAGGTAGGAGAAATGAGGAATATAGGAAAGGAGTAGGGGGGAGGATACCTCTATAATGCGGGTGGGTTTTATTTAGTACTTTGCTGGAATTTAGCTTTCCCTTTCAAGTTTGAATGTCATATCCGAACGCTACGAAACTGTCATAAAAGAAGTCAACGTAAACCTTTACACTAAGTCACAAATAGGATGCTTAAGTTTTAAGACGGCACTTAACGATAAGAAAAAAACCGTTTCTCCCTGCTTTGGATAGTTACGGCATGTACAAACCTGCAGATTAAAAGTAAGCACACACTGCAGCTATGCTGAGACTAAATTCTCATGCACCCTTCTGTACTGGAGCAGTTACTTCTGAAATCCTTAGTGCTATATATGGAAAATGCTGAAATTTATGTTAAAAAGATCACTGGAAGGTGTGGCTGGGAGAAAGCATATTCTAAAGCCACCGAACCCATGCCACTGCGGTTTTTGGGTAGGCATTTGCGGCCACCCGGCACAGGTTACAGCAAGCTCCAGGCGGAGGTGCGACCTACTGTAGCCACGCAGGCGCACTGGGCCCAAGGCAAGCGCGCCCCCGTCTGCCCCACTTTCCGCACTGCGAGGCGAGCAGCCTGCAGCCACGACTTAACATCAGGAAGTTCCCGCCTCGAACCCAAGCGTTGGTCGAGGCGTAGTTCTGCCCCCCCCCGCCCCGACCAAATTCACAAGCGCGTCCACGACCAATGCAGAAATAACATGTAAATACCCTATGTGAAGCTTCCTCATCGCCGCCACCATTTCCAAAAGTTTCCAGTCACAGCCACTACTGTGGTCGCCGCAAAAGGCGACTGCTAAGTCCATTCGCCCCGCTGGGTCAGAGGAACCGCTGCCTTCTTTTCCAACCTTCGATTTTCACCCCCTCCCTGGGCCGGTGACGGCGGAGGGGAGGCCGACCAGCCCGGAGGAGGAGTTCCGGACCGCACTCCCCGCCTCCTGCAGTTGGTACGTTCTGCCTCCCCCGTTCTGCGGCTCAAGATGCTTCCCCAAAGAGCTGCGAGAGGGGCGGGCGACAGGGGGCGGGGTCATCGCACCGCCCGTCCCGTGCCCGCAGGAGTCACGTGGCAGCGGGAGTCACGTGCTCACACCGCAGCCAATCGCTGTTCGACGCTGTACTGGGAGCGAGGAGGCTGTGGTGAGAGACGGACCGAGACCGGAGATGTTTTCAAGCCCGGTCCCGACGGCGTTAGTGGCGGTTGCAGCGGCGACGAAGACAACGACAGCGACAGTCACGCGAAGTCAGTCGTTCAGGGGGTAAACCCTCCTGCGCCCGCCGTGCCTCGGGTTCGTGCGGGCGAGGGGGGCGTGGCGACAGGAGAGGAGGAAGGAGGGGCGCGGTTTCGAGCCTGTCCCCGGCGCCTGGGAGGAGACCCTTCGGTTCCGCGCTGCTCCCGTCTCCCCTCCCCCGAGCAAGGTAGGATCGTGCCTTGCCCTTTCCGCTACACCCATTGAGCCGCACACCGCCGGGCCTGGCCCGAGGCGACGCGTCCTGACAGTGACAGGCCGTTAGTAGCCCCGGCGCGGGTTCGCCGGGCCCGCCTGTCGCCCCTCCCGGCCTCCTGAGCATCCGCGGCTCTGGTGGGAGCTGCCCGCTGGGCGGGGGCGCCGCCTGTATCGGGGCGGAGCCGGGTGGAGGGCTGCGGGCAGCGGGCGGGGTGTGGGGCTTGGCACTGGCGCCCCTTGCCGCCGCTCCCGGAACATGGCGGGGCCGGCGGAGCTTGTGCGTGCAAGTGTGCGCGGCCCGAGAGGGCGCTGCCGGCGTGCCGCGGCCGGACCCGGCGGGGTGGGGCGGGGCGGAGACGCGCCGGCTGCTGCGCGCTCTCGCAGCCACCCGCGGGGTGTGCGCGGACGCCTAATAGTGGCCCCAGACCTTCTGGCCAGGGCCGTCGGAGGTACCGCGGACCTAGCCGAGGTGGGTGAAAGCGAGAAGGGAAATTTCTCCCTAGAAGTCCAAGAGAAAGGAGAACCGCTGCAGTTCTGTCTGCGCGTAATCTATCCTTGCCGCATTGGGCATTCAGGTCTTTTCATCGTTGTTCAAGCGCTGGTTGGAATGATGTTCAAAGATCCTTGGAGCACGTCGGGTTCTTGGATCTCATTTTGAAGAGTAATGTGAGATGACGCATCCTCGCGATCCCAAAGCGCTGAACAAACGGTTGTACAAAGAGGTTTCTGAGGCTCAGCTGACAGCTGTTTTAATAATCACAGTAAGAAACTGTTTGGGATGGGAAATGAACGACATTGCACTAGTTGTAACTAGGAAACGTTTCAAGCAGTGTATTCGTCGGCATTGTGTTTTCCACAGGACACCCATTGGGTAAACCTCGAACTCCGGTGAAATGTGCGAATCTAGTGATCTGTAACGCTTTGAGATTATCTTTAATACTGAAATTGAAGTGAACTCGTGTTCTGGGTTATGAAATCTTTTTTATTTTAAAATGGTCTGTGAATTATAAAGGGAGGAGACATAGTAAAATGCTATTTTTGACTAAAGTAACTGTTCTTATGCCCAAGTAGGCAGTTAAAAATCTTGAGCACTGATCTGTTTCAATTTCTTCAATCCTTATACAAAGGCTTTCCTGGAGATTAGCTCAGAATTGGCAGGACATAGGCTTTATTGGTGCCAAGTGGCTTAAAAGCAAAATGAGATAGTGTCGACTATGTAAGATGAAGACGTTATATTAACTAATCTTGTGGAGAATAGTCTTTAATTTGGGCTAAAAACAAAAATCTGTGAAGATTTAAATTGCTTCTCCTGGAGATGATAGATATGGAGAGAAAGGTTTCACTACTTAATTTTTTATAATTAATATAAGCACTAATTAAATTTCTAAAGCTCTTCAGACAGGTTGACTTAGGTCAAGCTTCACTATTCAGGGTATGTGTCCTATTTTAGAGACAGGCAAGTTGTTAAAATGAAGGAAAACTAGTGTGTTAAGTGGATTCGTGGAAGGAAAATTTGCGTTGAAAGTACGCTGTCTTTAGTGTTCATCTCTTAGGGTTTTTGTAGTCATTTAGAATTTGTAGTTAGAATAGTTTTATGAACTAAGCAGAGTTGGAAAAGTGGAAATCCTTGGATGTATATTCCATGAAGAATACTGGAGGAAGAGTACTGAGAACAAAAATATTCAGACAAGGAAAGAACTCAGTAGCTGAAAATGTTTTACTGTCTCTGGTATCAGTTCTTTAATAACCAGGAAAATAATTGATTTTATTTGGAGACAAGTCTCCAGTCACTGGAGTGAATATAAAAGGAAGATGTTTATCCAAATTCCAGTATTAACTTTTTTCCCTATAGAAGTTTTTAGAAAATGTATGCATCTGAGGTAGAGTGGGGAAATGGTAGTCAGTTGGCATATATGGAAACTCTTCCTAGGGAAAGAGATTTTTATTCTCAAAAGTATAAAGGATAATTGTAATTTTTTTTCAATTTCTTGGTATAATTTGACCTGTAGTTTAAAAAAATTACACTATTTTTTATGTTGCAAGAACATTTCAGTACAAAAGGAGAATTGTTAGTGAGATCAGTCATTTCTGTCATAGTCTGCAAAAGGTTTAGTTTGCTTTCTGTATATAAATTTATTATTTATGATTTATTTTTATTTATTTTTGGTACCAGGGATTGAACTCCGGGGCACTGGACCATTGAGCCACATCCCCAGCCCTATTTTGTATTTTATTTACAAACAGGGTCTCAATGGTTGCTTAGCACCTTACTTTTGCTGAGCCTGACTTTGAACTCCCGATCCACTGGGATTACAGATTTGCACCACCATGCCCTCATGCTTTCTGTTTATAAATTTAATGAAGTTATACTAACATCTATCGCATAGCCTTGACAAACTTCTCCAGTAATATGCTGCTTTAGAAGTGACTATGGACAGTTAGTCATTTGACTTGTAATTTGTTGCTAACAGCATGTATTTGTAAAATGCCTTTGCTTTGTAAATGGTGAAGTCCTGGAGATTTGTCCTTAAATCTGGAATAGACCTAAAATTTTCTAATGCATGTTCCTCATTTTACAGATGAGAAATATAGGCTGGCAAGGTAAAATCACTTACAGCTAGTCTGTAAATCAGATAATTTTTAATCCTATGAAACAGTCTATAGCTGGTTAGAACTGTGTGGTTTTGCCTGGAGGTTCCTGGCCCCTCCGTCACGTGAGATGCTTATTTCTCTCTTTTAGAAGTAACTATGCACAGTCCTATAATTCCAGTGGCTTGTGAGGCTGAGGAAGGAGGATTCCAAGTTCATAGCCAGTTTCAGCAATTTAGGGACACTGTCTCAAAAAACGCTGGAGATGTGGCTCAGTGGTAAAACTCCCCTGGATTCAATTCCTGGTACCAAAAAAATAAACAGTTTTATGGAGTAGTGGAAAGAATATTGAAATCTGAGATGAGAGGACCTGTGTTTAAACTCTTGATTTGTCACTTTCTTTTTTATTTACATATTTATTTTGATTCATTGTACACAAATTGGGTATGACTGTCATTTCTCTGGTTGTACACGAAGTAGAGTCACACCATTAGTTAATCATACATGTACATAGGTTAGTGATGTTTGTCTCATTCTGTTATCTTTCCTCCCTACCCCATGATTTGTTACTTTCTTTTTTTTTTTTGAAAGGCATTCTTCATTTTTATTCTTTTTTTTTATTGTAAACAAATGGGATACGTGTTGTTTCTCTGTACATGGAGTAAAGGCATACCATTTGTGTAATCATAAATTTACATAGGGTAAATTTGTCACTCTCTAACAGGGTTTTTTGACAAATCACATTAAGTTTCAGAGTCTTGGCTTCTTAGTCTATTAAAAGTAGATTGTTATAGCACCATTGGACAGAACAAATGAAAGCAGTGAATAGAAAACACATTTTATACTGTAAATTTTATACAGATAAAAGGGGATACTACCTTTTTTTTTTTAAAAGGAAAATGGAATTCTTAAAGGGTAACAGATGTTTAGATCCTTATGTTTTTGCTTTGTCCTCACTTTTTTGTTTTCTGTGCCTGCTGTGTTTCAGATTGTAACTCCCTGTAGGAACATTTTTCTGATCCCCACTTAGTTCTAATCTTAGTAAAGCTGCTTATGAACATTTTAAATATTGCAGTTGTTAAAGCCTGTCTTCCCATAGAGAATATAACATTTCTTTGTGTAACAGTTGAAAACATTCCTGTATACTTTCATGCCTGCATAATCTGTTTCTTTTACAGTGACTTTTTCAAAATAATAATGAAAGTATCAGTCTGCAGATAGGCAGATAATTTCCTTTATAAACTCAGTCTTAAATAGTTCATATTAAGGTTATTCTGAAATATATATAAATATTAAAATATTTATGCCTTTGGTATTAAGTTTAAAAACTTTCTCCCCCCCTTGGGGCTTTAAATTGATAATACTGGAAATCAATTATATCAGTATTACATAGAATACCAGAGTGTGTGTAACCGTGAAAATAAAAACGGTGATAAATGTAGATAACTTTGATGAGTACTTAGAATGTGTGAGTGCATATTCACTGCATAAGTATAGTGTTTTACATAATTTTTAACTTTATAAAAACATACTGTTATTATTCTAATATATGGCAGAAGAAACTGAACTGTACATAGTTATGGTAATATTAAATGTTTACTAGCTAAGTAAGTAAAAGATTCCATGGTCCCCTTTCTTAACCATAGCTTGGTGCTTTGCCTCTCTCTAATTAAGAGCAGTTAGCTGGATTTGAAGAATTTTAAGGCAGTGCTTTTTGAATTTCAGTCTTCATGAAAAATGCTTTGGCGGCTAGCTATTCTACCTTCTACAGGGTAGTCAAAAAAGAAAAGAAAAATCACAGAAAATAAGCCAACAAGTCTTTTTATGAGATGGTGATGTAGTTGTTGCTGTGTAATTCTCATTTTTACATCAATTGTAAAAAGCAGGTTGTTCCACCAGCTACAGAAGGGCTACAATTGTTAATGTTACAAGAAGCTCTCCTAAAAAACTCCACCTTACTATTGATGTCATTCTAATAAGCCATTAATCATAATCACTGAAGGAAAAAAGATAATTTACCAAATTAATTCAGCACTTTTATAAAGGAATAGATCCAGCAATAGAAAATTTGAGTTTGTTCAAGTTAGAAAGTAGCATCCAAGACTGGGTTTTCTGGTTAGTGAGACGTTCCAAACTAAATTTGTGCAAATTTAAATTTTAACTCAAATCCTTAGAAAATCAGTTTAAATGCAGAAATGTTTCCAATCAATATAAGTAAATGAAGTAATTAATGAAGCTGCAAATTGTAGGGTGGAAGTAAGTTTTCTTTGGTTTTTAAAAATTCTAAAAATTTTAAAATAGAATTGTTTTTGGCCAATTCCATAATATCTGTTTATTGCACTAATTGATTCAAAATATGTAGCAGTTTACATTACTGGTTATCAGTTTTTATGTGGGTTGTAATGGAGGAAATATGTTACTTCCTTCATTACTTAGTGAAAGAGTTACAAGTGCACTGCATAGTTCCTCAGATATCAGATTGTTTTTCCTCCTATATAGTTTTGTCAGCATTCTGCTTTCTAAAAGAGAACAAGAATCATGTGTTGTACTCTTCTGCCTAGAAATAGCTGTATCGACTCAAGATAAAAGAGTGCCTTAAAAGTTATAGTACTTTGTAGTTTACAAAGTACTTTTTGCATCTGATCTCTTTTTAATTTCACACTCCGTGAGCTAGGTGAAGCAAAGTTTGTCGGCTAATCTGATGATACCAAGCTATGGATTGAACCTAGGTTAAAATTATCTGGAGTGATCAACTTCTTTGAAATTCACTCAGGTAAGAGAAGTATGAGCAGATTTTAATTCTCACTATTAGAAATTTCTTAAGGACAAGAACTCTTATGAGCTGCATATTAGGTATATATGTTGGCACGTACATCATTTTAATACATGACCAGAGTAGGTATCTTACACGTCTGGTTAGGAAAACACTGCAATAAGCTGTCATTGGAGTATCTCCAGCTCTAGATACTATTGAGAATTAACTTGAAATTTAGGAGTGTTATATAAATGTCAGTCTATTTGAGAAACATTTTCTTGATTATAATCAACTCAGTTCATTCACGTATTTATTGTTGAGGTGATTATCCAGTGGTTGTCACTCAGTCTTCAGAAAATATTCCTATCTTCCAGAATTTGTAAAAGCATCTCAAGAATGAAGAAGAATGTTCTGTTTGAGCTACAGTTGAACAAGACAAAAAATACCTCTTTCCCAAATTTTTTGTCCTCATGTTACTGAAAGTAAACAAGAATGATTGGCAGCAAATTGGCTTACTCATTCTTTCCTTTGTCCTTTTCCCCCCTTCATGGCTCCTCCTCTTTCAGGTGTTAGTGTTCTCTTGCTTTGCAAACACTCAGTGAAAAATCTGTACTTATATATACTTATATTTGTATTATTAAATATAAATCCTATTACCACTTTTATATTTGAAGGTTTTTGTCTTTAGTTGTTAAAGGTATTGACTTTAGCTGTAGTAATTTGGATCACTTGCTAATATGTGGGGAAATAATCATTTGCATTTTCTCTTCTGTGAATTGACACTTCATATTCGTTGGCCATTTTTCTCTCTCTGTTCCTTCTTACACAAAACATCTAGGAGTAGCAGTTAAAAGATTTAGACAAATAATATTCTAACTTTTTTTAATATTAGTATATCTTTTCGTTATAGTAAAAACTGTATAATAAAAAGGTTAACAATTCTCCAACCTCTTAATGCACAACCTTCATATAGTAGAGAGTGTCTTTTTGTTTGTTACAAGTATTTTTCCTAATTTACCATTTATCTTTTGCATTGTAACTCTTACAGCAGCACTACTCCTTCACAAATCCCGAGAGTATCTGGGTTTCTCCTGATTTCTATCTAATAGGGGTGATACCTCTTTAAACTCTTTTATTATTCCATTCACATCCCTGGTCCAAGAATTTGCCTATAGCTTTTATATACACTTCTGTTATCTGAAAACAGTGAGAGTCCTTTGAGCACAGAAAAGAGCATGGAGTCTCAAACTTGAGTCATACTCATTATGAAGTGCTAATGGACTGATACAGATATAATTACAATATTCTATATTTGATAATCTAGAAATTATGTGGAATTCAAATGAAAAGAAGATCATTGGAAAGATTCTTAAGTTGTAAGGTTTTGGGCCCCAGTGCTGAGGATGTATCTGAAGAAGACATGTATCTCTGAGTATGGGAAGCTTAAAGTCTAGCAGGAGGAGATAAATTACTTAAAACAAGGATCTATAATTAGGAAGAGGTTCTGTGAATATTTCGAAGTTGTAAATTTTTTTAATGAACATGTGTTTAGAGAATAGGATCTTTGGAATTTAGATTTTAAAATAGGTCTCTAAATAACCACAGTGAAACTCCACATCATGCACAGCCACAAGAATGGGATTCTAATTAGAATAAGTTATGCTCCATATATGTGTAATGTATCAAAATACACTCTACTGTCATGTATATCTAAAAAGAACATATTAAAAAAATAGGTCTCCAAAAAAGGCTCAGAACCACTGACTTGAAAATTTAGTTTTTGGTATATCATTCTCACATTCTTAAATAGTTCTAAATTTCATTTTTAGGTATTTTTATAGTGTATTTTCTTTAACAAAGTTTTTTTAATATTTGTACCACCAGTGAGATTTTCCTTTTTTTTTTTTTTTTTTGGTTCAAAACATTTGTATGATTATATATCAGGAAATGTTTTATTTAAAAAATGAAACTAAATATGCACTTATGTTTTCCCATTTGGGGTTGGAGTTTTCAAAGTACCAACCTTTTCATATTATTTTGTTACAGTTATTAGATCATAGTGGACTTACTCTGCTCCAGTCCCTCATTACCGCATTTCTCCTTATCATTCTTATCAACATACTTTGGCAGGAAAACAGCTTGTAATTCTTAAGTATTCTGACCAGAAGAGCTACCTCGACACATATTACTATCGTAAACCATTGTGGAGTGTGTTTTCCTTCAAATGCCGCAAAATATACAGTAGTCCTGGATTCTTATGCTTGGTATAGGAGGAGCTAGGTTTATGTTAGAAAGTGCATGGGAAAGAGAAAAAGTGAGGTAGCAGATTAGGACTAAAGTAAGATCTAAACAGTTCAGTCCTGATATGAGATCATGGAAGTGACAATTTTAAACTTTAATTGAAGTGATGTTAAAATCACAATATAGTTAGGTCAGGAGAAGTATGTGAATTAGAAATTGCTTCCTTTAGCATTTCTTTCCTGTAGGGTATTAATTACAGTTCTCCATAACTGCATAAAGAGTTTGGGCAGAGGTAAAGAAGTTTTGGAAATCACAGACTTATATTGCAGAAGCAGTGATTATTGTAAGCTCTTTTTTTTTTTTTTAAATGATACTAATCTAGTTTTACTTTATGTGGCCACCATTGATACTACTTGTCATCCCTGCAATTAAAGAGTTATTTCCATTTACTTAAGGCTAAAGTATGTGTCTGTGATTTGAAAAGTAAGCAGTAAGAGTGAGATAGGGTGCTATTTGAGCTTAAGCTGTAAATAGTGCTTAGAATGTCACCAGGCTTATTCATAATTGTTACGACATGTTGAAAAGATTGGCTGTAATAGCTTGTCTTTTGAGAGAGGTAGAAGAGGAGGCAAAATTGAAATACCTAAACTTTGTTTTTATTTTGTAATATTACCAGAAGGTAATTTAAGAGATACAAAAATAGCATAATGAATTTAAAAACTAAACATTACAAATGTAAAGGAAGCTCCTATATACTTAATTCATTTCCCCCGTGTGGATTTCTTTCTTTGCATTCGCTTTTCGCAACAGTAACTTTTCCCCTCCTGTAGTCCTGTGTAAATCTTTCTTCAGAGTTCAACTCAAGTGTGACCTAATCAAAACAAAAGTCTGACCTTTTCCATCTTAACCCTGTTGTGCATTGTGTACGATAATTAGGAGCATCTAAGTAGGAGGTGAAAAGATTGTGTACATGAGGTAGAAATCTACCTTTAAATTCGTTGAAAGGAAAATTAGACTTATACACTACACTGCCTGCCAAACAGATTTGATAAAGTAGATGCAAGAGTAAACTAACAAAATAATAGTTTTAGGAAGATTAGTCTAGTAGCAGCCTTGTGGGCTAGGGATCTCTAAGTGAGTGGTGAATTGCTAACTTATTTTATTTTTCCCCCCAGTTACTCTATGTTAGATTTTAGTTGGCTTTCACATAGTTTACCTGTTTGCAAGAAGAGAAAGGAGGTGGTGGCAGAATCTGTAATTATGGGTGTTTCTGCTTTTTAGGATTTGAGAGTTTACACCTGACCCCTTGAATCTGTAAGATTTTTTTCATTGTTGACAGTGAAGTGAATGTACTGGCTATTAGATTTTTCTTAAGCATTGGTAATTTTTTCAGTTCCCAATGGCAAAAATACAAGTAAAACTGCCTAACCATTTTCTCTGAGCTGTTGCAGCCCTCTACTGGTTTATGGAGGTTGCAACAATTTAGAACCAAGGCCAGAACGTCAGTAAACTAAGCAACTCACTTTCACAATCTTAAATCCTTACAAGTTGGCTGTGCCAAACCTTTGGACTATAGATGAATATTTTACATACCCACTTAACTTCTGGAGAGAAACATTTCTCTCTCATGCACACACAAACACAAGATAATTGTAAATTCAACTAATTATATTATTTATGAATTCTAAATGTGGTGTTAGAATGGGATTCCTTATAGTAAGATGTTTATTGTCAATTTTTTTTGAAAAACTAATCTTTTAGAATTTTGTACTTTAAACATTTGAGGTATTGTTTATTACTATTAGAAGATAAATGCAATAGATAAACACTAATTGTTTCTTTAGATTGTTTCCAAAGCATTTTTACCTCTTGCTGGAGCTAGAACATTTAAGTCATTGTAGCCTCCTCCTTGTTTGCTTTTCCACCCTATCTCATAATTTGGTTATACTTTAAGTGGTCTCCTTGTCCGTCATCTAATTCCTCTTAAATTCAGCTTCCAGAGTTTCATCAAGGGCACCTTTCTAAATACTACCTGAATTATGTTACTATCTTTTACAAAGCCTTATATTAGTTTTTGTCACTGTAAGTTCAAATTGCAGAGTGAAACGGTATTTCATGAAGATTTTTCCTACTTTTCTTTAGCTTCATTTTCTATCTGTGTGCTTTCATTTTTTGATTTCCCTTCAAGGTGGCCTATTTTCTTGTGTGGGCATGCATCACAGCTGTGCATATGCTTATCCTTCCCCATCTTAACCTCATCCATATCTATCTGCTTGTAGTCACCCTTAAGACTATTTTAGTGTTATCCCGTCTCCCTCACCCCTACTTCTATACTCAACACACCAAGGGTCATCCTTTTGTGTTCTTATCACAATTCCCTAGCACTTATTTTTTCATATGGTAATTAGCTTGTCTTTTGCTCTTTTAAAACTTCATGCTAGGATTGTGTCTTATTTATCTCAGTTCCATTATATGGGATGCAGATACTTAGTAAATGTTAAATGAAAGAATAACTACATGATCAGTTGTGGTACAATAGCTAAAAGAAACACCCATAGTTAAATAATTTAATGTCACAGTTCATTTTTGCTGAAGTTTGGAGAAGAATTAAAATTCATTTATTTATTCAGATACATTTGAGGAAAGGAAGTGGGGAGACAAAGGATTTTAGAGCTGGAATGGACCTCATTTAAAAATGAGAAAACTGAAACCCAGTTTGTCAGAATTTCTCATTACAATTAGAACCTGTCCTCTAAAGCTTTTTTCTGCTTTGCTCATTATTCCCAATACATTTTGCCTTAGACTTGGCTTGGATTAGTAGATTTTGGTTGTTTATATTGGACTGACTAAATATAACTGTACTCTAGGCTTACTTTTGTGGAATTTTGAAAATAATGTGCTCATAGAACTAAACCATTAGATTTTTGTTGAGAAATGTTATGGAATAGTAGCCAGAAAAGATAGTGGTGAAAGGTAATCACTACTTTGAGAAGTTTTGATAGAGAAAGCCTATTCCCCTTTGATAGACCGAATTCTTATTTGAATGACTTAAATGGTTCAGGGGAAGAGGCACTCCCGTTAATATCTCAGAAGCTTGGACCTTTATTTTGAGAACCTTTGCATTATTGTTTTTCAAAACCCATTTTCAGATGTGAGACAGTTAAGTTGTTTGGTCTTTAAGTAAGGAAATACTAGTGTTTCTGACTAGTAGCTTATTCTTTCTTTGCATGTGGGAAAAACAGCAATAAGAATGCCTGTGATTACTTAGTCATTTAAGCTATTTTGTGTTCATAAAGAAGTATCATTAGTATTTGAATGAAATTTATTTCAAACCTCTTAATCGGGAATCAGAATTTTGGAAGAAAAGAGTATTTTAAATGCCATCTACTTTTACTTTCAGGAAGAAACAGTATTGAAAAATGATGGTCAACCAAAAAGTCAGTGGTAGATCTCAGAATAGAATTTTGGACTTCAAGCTCCCAGATCAAATCACAGAGAAAGTAATAGTCACTTTCCTAAGTGTATATCCTTTAAGGGCCAGTGAAATCTGTTACTATAATTTGGTCCTTTTATAGTTGCCCTTTTTTTTTTTTTTTTTTTTTTTCCAGATCAATTTTTTACCCCCAGAACAGCTGGAATCCCTCAGAACAGCTGGGACAGTGGAAACTGGAACCAGGATAAAGTTAGGAATTCCCATTCCATGCTCAAAGTTTTGTTTTGGTTTCTTTAGGTAGAATGTAAAATTGGTAGTAAGTTAGAGGGAGGATTGAAATATTTTGGATTATGTACCAAGGACTATACTCAGATTATAATTTTACTTACTTTTTCTAGCCTTGTGAGTTGAACTTTATCATTTTATAATCCAAAGGATGAAATTAATCTGGGTTTTGCATTCAGTTGTATTTAAAGTGCATGTGCTGGGGATTTCTGGACAAAATGGCAGAACTGTGAAAGCCCCCCTTTTTCAATTGTATGAAAATGCTGGAAAGAAAACATGTAAAAATACACAGCTGAACTTGAAAGTGAGAAAGGAGGGTAATCTACAGATGTCTAAAATGAAAAGGAACTCAAAATGATAGAAGTAAACAAAAATTGAAGCCAGGTCCCATGGAGAAAATAAACAGATACTCCTTATTGTATGAGCTTTAATGCCGTGGTAGAATCCATAGGCCTAGCAATGGCAGAGAGCTGAAACTAGGCTCCTTGAGTAAAATCCCAGACCAGGAAGGCTGAATTATTCATAAATTGGTTTTTTAAAAAGGTCCATCGATGGCTGCTGCATCCCCGCACCAACCTCCAGTCAGCCGCACCACTCCCCCTCACGCAGCTCAGTGACAGCCTCCCACCCGGCGCAAGCAGATTCTGCGGGCTTAGCAGCTCTGTCCAATCGGGGCGGCGGCGGCCGGCGCAAAGCAAAGATGCAGCGGCTCGGAGGCACCCTGCTATGCCTCCTGCTGCCAGTGGTAGTCCCCACGGCTCCCGCATCGACTCCGCACCAACGGCGACTTCAGCTCCAATTGAGCCAGGCCCAGCTCTCAGCTACCGGTAGGAGGAGGCCACCCTCAACGAGATGTTCCGCGAGGTTGAGGAACTGATGGAGGACACGCAGCACAAACTGCGCAGCGTAGTGGAGGAGATGGAGGCAGAAGCTGCTGCTGCTAAGACATTATCAGAAGTGAACCTGGCAAACCTACCTGCCAGCTATCACAATGATACCACACAGACACCTCGATGGGAAATAGCACCATCCACATGCACCGAGAAATTCACAAGATAACCAACAACCAAACTGGATAGACGGTCTTTTCGGAGATAGCAATTACATCTGTGGGAGATGAAGAAGGCAAAAGGAGCCACGAGTGCGTCATTGACCAGGACTGCGGACCCTCCAGGTACTGCCAGTTCGCTAGCTTCCAGTACACCTGCCAGACGTGCCGGGAGCAACAGATGCTCTGCACCTGGGACAGTGAGTGCTGTGGAGACCAGCTTTGCGTCTGGGGTCACTGCAACGAAAAGGCCACCAGAGGCGGCAATGGAACTGTGACAACCAGAGGGACTGCCAGCCTGGGCTGTGCTGTGCCTTCCAGAGAGGTCTGCTGTTCCCCGTGTACACACTCCTGCCGGTGGAGAATGAGCTCTGCCATGACCCTGCCAGCCGGCTCCTGGATCTCATCACCTGAGAGCTGGAGCCTGAGGGAGTTTGGACGGATGCCCACGTGCCAGCGGCCTCCTCTGCCAGCACCACAGCCACAGCCTGGTGTATGTGTGCCAGCCAGCCTTTGTTGGTAGCTGCAGCCAAGACAGGAGAGCCTGCTGCTCAGGGAGGCCCCTGATGAGTATGGAGATGGCGGCTTCATGGAGGAGGTGCGACAGGAGCTGGAGGACCAGGAGAGGAGCCTGACCTAGGAGATGGTGCTGGGGAGCCTGCTGCTGCTGAGCTGCTGAGGGGAGAGATGCAAACCTGTGTTGTGGGTAGACGTGTAATAGACATAATTAATTTATTTCCCAGGTGTGTCCCCTAGGTGTGGGCTGGCCAGGCTTTCCCCCACATCTTCTTCCCAGTAAACTTTCCCTTTGGCTTGACCAAAAAAAAAAAAGGGGGGGGGGCATCTACCAGTCTGAGTTTATATTTCTTGGTATATCTTCTTTCCTGTTCTTTTTTTTCAGTCATATTTAGAGTCCTTTGGTAGTCTCTTTTTTAATTTATTTATTTTTTATTTTTTTAGTTGTACATGGACACAGTGTCTTTATTTTATTTATTTATTTTATGTCTGAGGATCAAATCCAGTGCCTCACATGTGCTAGCCAAGCTCTCTACCACTAAGCCACAACCCCAGCCCAACTTTTAGCCTTTTGATTAGTAAGTTTTATTTCTTGTCTTCACACATGTGTTGGAAATTATATACATTTCTATTTACTGATTTTTAAATATTTTTGACTTCTGTTATGTAGATTATTGTTTTGTTTCAAAAGCATACATTTGATTTATTTTATTGCAACTTATGTTTCTACTGATTTTCCACAGTTGCTGTCTTAATATGTGTCATCCTTCTAAGCCAAGTGCTTTCTTACTTTCCTCTGATCCCCTGACCTTTCCTGGTAGCCATGTTGATACTATGTGGAGTTTTGTTCTGAGTTGTTAGGGATATTCTTTTGTCCATCCATCTTTTTTCTTGCTTTTTCTATGAAATATACTTTTTTTAGGTTATTTGTGCAATCTTCCAGATACTACATTACATTCTCAGAGATTTAAAATATTTTAATTTCTATGCAAAAACAATTTTCAAACAAGGTATTTGTGTGTAAACCTTCTAAGGCCTTTTTATACCTGAAAATGTCTTTAATTAACCCTTATTTCCAAATAACTCAGTTCAATTGATGATTTCATTTTGAAATTCTTTTCCTTTCCACATTTTGAAAATGTGGCTATTATTATCTTGCCTCTGATGTTGCTTTTTAGGAATTTCTGGGGTCAAGATGATTTCTTTCCCTATGTGTTCATGGGCATTTGCTCTTTATCTGATTTTGAATTTTTTCATCTTTTTCAGTTTCAGACAATGTGTAAGTAGAATTTTCTGTATTCTTTTGAAAAATTGCCTTGGGATTCATGTTTATACAGTAATTCAACCAGTATTTAACGTATGGTATCCTGCTGTGTGCCAGGACATATTTCAGACATTTTAATCTGAAGTTTTCACATCTTTTCTGAGAAATTATGGTCATTTTTTTCAAATATTTTCTTCTGTCCATTTTTCTCCCTGGTAATTATAGCACTGTCATTACTTAATGATGAAGATTCACTTTGAGAAATATGTCATTAAATGATTTAATCATTATGCGAGTGTCATAGAGTGTTCTTACACAGTCCTAGGTGGTATTGCCTTCTGCACACCTAGACTGTGTTATATATAACCTTATGGTACCACTGTTGTATCTGTTATCTCTTGTTGACCAAAATGTCTTTTTTTTTTTTTTTTTAATTGCTTCTAGGACTGTAATCTTTCTAGCTCATTAGTATATTCTTTGGCTTATCCATTCCATTATTTACCTAGTCAGTAGAGTTCTACATGTTCATATCCTATATTTCTTTTCAGTTCTTTATAATTGTATATTCCTGGTTCTTTTTATCAATCTTGTGTCTCTTTGAGGATTTTAAATGTCTTTTTAACATTCTTACTGTTTTTGTTACTTTTAATTCAGCTTCATACAGTATAGATGGTTTAGTTTGAGTTTAAATTTTAAGTTCAGCCAAGTGTGATGGTACACCCCTGCAATCCCAGTAGCTTAGGAGGCTGAGGGAGGAGGATCTCGACTTCAAAGCCAGCCTCAGCAACTTAGTGAAGTCCTAAGCAACTCAGCAAGATCCTGTCTCAAAATAAAATATAGAAAGAGTTGGGGATGTGGCTCAGTGGTTAAGTGCTCCTGGGTTCAGTTCCCAGGTACCAAAAAATAAAAAATAAAATAAATAAAATCCATGCTTTTCCATCTCAAATGCTACCACCCTAATCACAATGACTTCTTGAATAAACTATTTCAAAATCTTTCCAAATTATTTGCCTACTTTTGTTCTTGCCTGTACTCCCCACTTACACAACCCCGTCTTTATAGGCAGCAGCCAGAATGATTTTTAAAAACTAAATATCTGATATATCATTGCTCTGCTTGAATTTTATTGATTTTTACTGAACTTAAATTTGGGGGGAGGGGAGTGCTGGGGATTGAAATCAGGGGCACTCCATCATTGAGCCACATCCCCAGTCCTATTTTGTATTTTATTTACAGACAGTGTCTCACTGAGTTGCTTAGCACCTCTCTTTTGCTGAGACTGGCATTGAACTTGAGATCCTCTTGCCTCAGTCTCCCTAGCTGCTGGGATTACAGACATGCACCACCCATTCCTGGCAAGGCCATGTATTTTTATTTTGATGGTTTCTGCCAAATTCTGAAGAGGATATCCAAAATTTCTTCCCCACTAGCAATTAATATATGAGAATGCTGGTTTTCCTGTATGCTTGCCAACACAGCCTTAATCTTTTGTCAGGGTTTTAAGTGAGATATTGTCATTATTTTGTAGTTTTAAAGCTATGAATTTGAATTCTCTATGTTTACTCAATATTTTTATTCTTTGAATTGCCTTCTCTTGAGTTAAATTTTAGTCCTTGTTTTTGATTGGCTATAACTTTTTGATTATTCGTTTCCTAAGTTTTGCAAATGCATTTGTCTTTTGACTTACATTTATGGTATTGTAGTTTTAAATTTTTACTTAGGACTTTAAAAAAATGCTTTTTTAGCTTTCATAATCATATTTTGGAAAAGTTTCCCCACCAAAGGATTTTTTCTTTCCTACTACTTAGGTGGTTTAATTTTTATGGTTATTTCTTTTACTTAGGTACCAATCCTTTTAACTTGTCAAACTAATTCTAAAATATATTTGGTGAGATTGTCAAGATAATTTTGAAAAAGAAAAATGGGAAAGGACTAAAATCAGTATGAGAAAACAATATTGTAGTATTGACACAAAATGGAGAGAGGAATAGAACAGATTAAAAAGTTCAGAAAATTACATAAAGGAATAAGATTGTGATTTTTTTTTTAGGTTGGCGTTACAGAGAAATAAGTTGGAAGAATTAAACATTAAAAGAAATTAAAGGAATAAGTATATTTTCTGGTCTTGAGGTAGAGAAAAAATGTAAAAGCAAAGGACTTAAGAAAATTACAGACATCAAAAATATATTATGTCGTTCATTCATGTTTAGCAGCATCGTTGATAGCAACTGAAAGATAAATGTGTGTTACTCAGCGTCTTGTCACTGTTATCAAAATACTCAACAAGAACAGCTAGAAGAGGGAAAGTTTTTATTTTGGTTCAAGGTTTGAGAAGTTTAGACCATGGTCTGCTGAGTCCATTGCTCTGGGCCCAAGATGAGAGCAGGTCAAGGTGAAAGGGTGTGGTGGAGGGAAGCTTCTATGGAAGCCAGGAAGCAGAGAGAGAGGGAGAGAAGGGGAAAGGGGCAACATGGAAGATGAATCCTTCCAGGGCATGCTCCCAGTGATGCACCTTCTTCAGCCATGCCCAACTGCCTGCCTGCAGTTACCACCCTGTTAATTTGTTCAAACTAGGATAGACTGAGTAGGTTACAGTTCTCACCATCCAGTCATTTTACCTGCATACAGTTTGCACATTATCACAGGAACTTTTGGGAAACATTTTGTATCCAAATCTTAAATGGAAACAACCTAAATACCCGTTGATGAATGGAATGGGTTATAAAATGTGTTACATATATATAATGGATTATTACATAACCTTACAGGAAAGAGCATGGAAATGGAGTGTTGTAGCATGTGTCAGAACTTTGAAGTCTTTATGCTGAGTGAATTAAGCCGGTTACAAAAGGGCCTGAGTAGTCACCTTCATGGGGAAAGTAGAGTGATGATGACTATCAGAAGCTGGGAGGAAGGAAGATGAAAAAGTTGAGAGGTAGATGGTAGTGATGGTTGTGAAACAGTGTGGATATACCTAATGCCACAAAACTGTATACTTAAAATAACTTAAAAGTGACTGGGGCTATAGCTCAATGGTGGAGCGCTTGCCTTACACACGTGAGGCACTGGGTTCAATCCTTGCACCACATAAAAATAAAGATATTGTGTCCATCTATAACTAAAAAATATTTTTTAAAAGTATACTTAAAATACTTAAAATGTAATTAAAATGGCAAATTTGTTATATATATTTAATCACAAATTTAAAAACAATGCAACAAAAACGATTGCATAGGTTTTCTTCTTTTCAGAAATAAATAGAGAAATGGTGATTACCACAGTAGGCAAATTGAAAAGTATATTAACAAAATTCTGAAGAGGCAAAATAGAGAATAAGTGGATGAAGTAGGTTGGGAAAAGTTTTGATAGATGTTAACCTAAGCAACCCCCAGAATGTGGGATGTGAGTTTCGAAGTAAACCAGACTGGGGAATAGGACTGTAGGTAGAAATAACTGCCGTGACAAAAAGTCAACATAAAGTGACTGGAAAGCATTGTAGATACACTGAAAAGGGTGGAGAGAGTTGTTTCTTACTGATTCCCAAGCCATCAAAATTACCTGGGGAGCATTTTTCTTTTAGGTGAATTTATTCTGTTTTAGATTTGCAGAAAAATTTCAAAGTTCTTTATACATTACACCAGTTTTCTCTGTTCTTAATAACTTGTGTTAATGGGGTGAATTTTTCACAAATGATAAGCCAGTATTTATAGATTATGATTAGCCAAAGTCTGTATTTCCTTCAGATTACTTGAGGTTCTTTTTCTGTTCCTGCATCTCCTCCAGGATGCCACATTATATAAAATTTAGTAATCATGACTTTGGTTTCTCAGTCTTACCTTGACAGTTTTAAGGAGTATTGATTAGATATTTGTAGGATGATCCCCTATTGGAATTTGTTTTTTTTCCATAATTAGACTGGTTTGGGGAGGAGGATTACACAGGTAAATTGTCATTTTCATCAATCAAGAGTATATACTATCAATATGACTTACCACCATTGATTTTAACTTTGATCACCTGGCTGACACAGTAGTATATTTGTTAGGTCTTTCTAGAGTACTGTTACTCCCTCCCTCACCTTTCTTTACTCTTTGAAAGGATGTCACTATACCCAGCCCAGACGTAACAGAGTGAGGACTTACGCTCCACTTCTTTAGAAGAATAATATCTGCATAAACTATGTGTACTTCATAGAAGATTTATCTGTTCTCTCCACTTATTTATTCAATCACTTATGTCACTGTGGATGCATAGATATTTATATCTTGGTCTATAATAGTATTTTACTCATTCTCTTGCTCAATCATTTTTTTCTTTCCCCAGTGGGTTCTCTCTCATTTGACACCTGTTTGCCTTTGATAATGTCCACCATTGTTGCGTTTTATATATTTATGCATATTTTTGATTACCTCCTTAATTTCTATCAGTATAAGATTCTCTCGTCTTATCTTGTATGTATCCTGCCTTAGTACTATTTCTCTGAGGAACACTTTTATTAGAGAAAGGTGTTGATAATGGCTATGGTTTGAATGTGTGATTTATCTTCCAAGGGTTCATGTGTGAAAGATTTGTCTTCATTGTGTTGATATTAAGAGGTGATAAGACCTTTAAAAGGTAGAACCTAATGGGAATTAGGTGACTATTCCTGGTGTCCCTGGAAGGGATTAAAGTGTTCTCATGGGACCAGAGTTAGTTCTAAAGAGAGTTGTTACAAGAGCAAGGCTGACCCTTGAAATCTCTTTTTCTTCCTGACAATGTGATCTCTTTCTGTCTCTCACATGTGCTCCCGCTGTTTTGATGCCATCCACCTTTAGGCCCTCAGTAGATGCCTGTACCATACCTTTGAATCTCCAACCTCTGTATTTTATAAGTACCAGCCTTAGATCTCATTATAGTAATAAAATAAATGGACATATAATAACAAAGATCTGCATCTTGGATATACATCTTGGTGCTGAGGTATTTCTGCTTGTAACTCACAGCTGATATTGGAAAGGAATATGTGTATATACCAGATCTGTATACATATCTATAAATATTGTATGTAACCATCTGCACCTATATATTAAACCAAACATGAGTTCATATTGATAACTCCAGCTGTAATCTGATACTACATTCTAGCATTATCTTGACTTACCTACTTAACTTCCCATTCCAAAAGTGACAAATCTGGCTCACACCATTCAACATCCATTTACTCAGTTGTTCATTTCCAGTATGTACATGTATAGTGGTTTCAGAATTATTAAACCTGTACTTTCTGGAAAGCTTTTTTATAAAATTGAAATAAAATTCACATAACACATAATTCACTGTTTTGAAGTACATTTCAGTGTTTTTTTTTTCCAATGATGTGTAACTGTCACCACTAATTCCAGAACACTTTTTCACCCCCCCCCAAAAAAAAAACTCTTATACCCATCAGGCAGTTCCCCTTTCCTCTATCCACCAGCAACTACTAAGTTGGGTTTTTAGAAAATGATTTTCATCACACACACACACCACCTCTAGATATTTTGGTTCTGTATTCTGAAATGAAGCTAGGAATCTGTATCTTTGAAAAAGTGTTTTTGCTTCTGGTAACCAGGCAAGCTTGAATTATCAAGGAACAAGAGCCTAAAAGCAGAGCTTTTTAAAATTGAGAAATTAAAATGTTCTAGAAGCAGTAATGCAAATTCAAGGAGCATGTCATCAAAGCTAAAAACAATGCTAGTAAGTCTGAAGCTCTTTTTTTTTTTTGTACCAGGGATTGAACCACTGAGCCACATCCCTCAGCCCTTTTTTAAAAAAATATTTTATTTGCAGACAGGGTCTTGTTGAGTTTCTTAGGGCCTCGCTAAATTGCTGAGGCTGACTTTGAACTCTTGATCCTACTGCCTCAGCCTCCCAAGCCACTGCGATTACAGGCATGTGCCACCACGTCTGGCAAGTTTGACGATCTTTAAAGGTTAGCTTAGATGAGGTGAAATGAGGAAAAGAAACCTGTATATGCAACAGGTCAGCTTGTTGCATCTGTGCTTAGATTTCAGGGTAAGTTTTAATATGTAGTATTTTTCAATTTTGGTGTGTTTTGTTCTACTTTTGTCCTTTTAAAAATTACTTTTATATTATTTTGTGGTTCCAAGGATTGAACCCAGGTCCTTGTGTATGATAGGCAACACTCTGCCACTGATTTATACCATGCACCCAGTTCTCCTTGTTGTTCTCCCACCCCCTTAATTTTTAAAAATAAATTTTTTATAGCCGTCTCAGGCTCCAATATTCCAGGCCCCAATACCTTGGTCCGAATGTACTCTTACAGGATCAGTTCTAGCTAGCTGTGGAGTTGTGGTAAAGCTAAGTGTACCTGATAATTTTGTTGGGAAAGATTTGCTGACAGAACATTCTGCCTTTGTTTTTTTGGGACTGGCTTATTTCACTTAGCATGGTATTCTCCAGTTTCATTTACCAGCAAATGCCATAATTTCATTCTTTATGGCTCAATAATATTCCATTGTGTACAGATACCACATTTTCTTTGTCCATTCATCTGTTAAAGGGCACCTAGGTTGGTTCCATAGCTTGACTGTTGTAAATTGAGCTGCTGTAAACATTGAAGTGGCTGTGTCACTGTAGTATGCAGATGATATTCCACAATAAGAGAAGGGATTAGAAGTTCATTGAACTAGACAAAGGTGGGGGATGGGAATAAAGTATCGCTTTAACAAGTACTCATGCATCTCTGCAACCCTTAGGGCAAAGAGGTTAAAGTACAAGTAGTGTAATAGATACCACGAGTCTTCTTAGCTACATGAAGATACTACCAGCTATTTTCATTTATTATGTGACTGTGTCACTATACATTTCCTCCCGAACCCCCAGGACTATATGAAAGTACCAGTTTCTCCATGCCCTTACCAACCCTTGATCTTAGACTTTAATTTTATCCATTTTGTTGAGTGTGTATTGTGGTTCATTACTAATTTTACTGATGACGAATGATGTAGAGCATCATTTCCTGTGCTTGTTTGCCATTCACTCTGTGTGTGTGTGTGTGTGTGTGTGTGTGTGTGTGTTTGTTTTTTTGCACCAGGGATTGAACTGAGGGGTACTTAACCACTGAGCCACATCCCCTGTCCTGTTTTTTGTTTTAAGACAGGGTCTGGCTAGGTTGCTAAGGCTGGCTTTGAACTTGGGGGTCCTCCTGTCTCAGCCCCCCTAGCTGCTGGCCGTGTGTCACTGCACCCAACTCATTATATATTGATGAACTGTTAAAATCTTCTATTCCTTTTAAATTTGGGTTGTTTGTCTTATTGAGTCATAGGAGTTATTGATATATTTTGGACATGAATCTTTTATAAAGATGTGATTTGCAGAGATGTTATTTGCAGGTATTTTTTTCCCTATATGAAATGCTTTTCATTTTGGGGAGGTATTGGGGATTTAATTCAGGAGTGCTTTACCACTGAGCTACATCCCAGCTCTTTTTATTTTTTGTTTTGAGCCACTGTCTTGCCTAGTTCCTGAGATGGCCTCAAACTTGGGATCTTTCTGTCTCAACCTCTCAAGTCATTAGGATTACAGGTGTGTGCCATCACACCTGGCACTTTTCATTTTCTAGCAAGGTCATTTAAAGAGCAAAAGGTTTTATTTGGAAATCCAGTTTATTCATTTTTTTCCTTTTATAAAGTTTGTTTTTCATAATCCACTTAGGAAAATTTTGTATAATCCAGGACTACAGAAATATTATTCTATATTTCTGCTTGGTGTGGTATAGTTTTAGCTCATACTTTTAGATGTGTGATGTGTTTTGATATATGAGGTGAGTGTCAAATACCACTTTTTTGGCATGTGGATATGCAGTTGTCAAATACCATGTGTTGAAAAGAATATATCCTTTTCCCAGTGCATTGGATTGTCAGCTCTTTGACACAATCAGTTGGACATACCTGTTTATCTATTTCTGGATATCCCATTCTGTTCTACTAATCTTCATGTCTATATTTACATTAGGTTAGTAAATACTGACTTGATTACTCTGTCTTTATAGTAAATGTGGAAGGAAATTGGGTAATGTTTTGATTTAGGTTTAGATCCTTTTGTTATATGTAACCTTAAGAATTCAGTGTTTCTTATATTTGTGATGGTCAGTTTTTCCCTTTCTGTAACAAATACCTGAGGTAATCAACCTATAAAGAGAAAAGGTTTATTTTGTCTCAAATTTTTATTAGAGGTTTTGGATATGATCAGTTGAACCTATTGTTTTAGGACTGTGACAAAGCCACATATCATAGTGGTATAAAATGGCTCACCTAATGGCCAGGCAGCAAAAGAGAGGGGGGAAAAAAGGGAGAGACTGGGGTTTGACAGTCGCTTTGAAGGACACACCCCCAGTGACCTGAAGAACTCCACTGGACCCTACCTCTTAAAGTTTCCACCACTTACTTTTTAAAAAAAAAAATTTTTTTGTTTTATTAAAATCTTTTTTATTTTTACAGACACATTTTGATTCATTGTACACAAATGGGGTACAGCTTTTTATTTTATTGTACACAATGTATATTCACGCCATTCATGTAATCATACATATAAATAGGGTAATGCTGTCTGTTTCATTCTACTGTTTTTCCATTTCCACCCCCTCCTACCACATTTTCCTCTACACTATTCAAAGTTCCTTCATTCTTCTCTTCCCCCCACCACTCCCATCATTATATATTTCATGTACTTATCAGAGAAAACATTCGGCCTTTGGTTTTTTGGGCTTGGCCTATTTCACTTAGCATATTTTCCAGCTTCATTCATTTACCAGCAAATGCCATCATTTTACCATTCTTTATGGCTGAGTAATAGTCCATTGTGTATATATACCACAGTTTCTTTATCCATTTGTCAGTTGAAGGGCATCTAGGTTGGTTTCACAATCAAGCTATTGTGAATTGAGCTGCTGTGAACCTATTGATGTGGCTGCATCACTGTGGTATGCTGATTTTAAGTCCTTTGGATATAAACCAAGGAGAGGAATAGCTGGGTCAAATGGTGGGTCCATTCCAAGCTTTCTGAGGAATCTCCATACTGCTTTCCAGAGCGGCTGCACCAATTTGCAACTCCACCAGCAATGTATGAGTGTGCTTTTTCCCTCACATCCACACCAACACTTATTATTGCTTGTGTTCTTGATAATAGCCATGCTAATGGGAGTTGGATGAAATCTTAGGGTGGTTTTAATTTGCATTTCTCTAATTAGTAGGGATGATGAGCACTTTTTCATATATTTGTTGATCTTCTGCGAAGTGTCTGCCCATTTCCTTAGCCCATTTATTGATAGGGTTCTTTGTATTTGGAGTGTAAAGTTTTTTAAGTTCTTTATAAACTTGGGAGATGAGTGCTCTGTCTGAAGTGTGTGTGGTAAATATTTTCTCCCACTCTGTAGGGTCTCTTTTCACATTGTCGATTGTTTCCTGTGCTGAGAAAAAACTTTTTAATTTGACTCTATGCCATTTCTTGCGCTATGGGGGTCTTGTTGAGGAAGTCTGGTCCTAAGCCAACATGATGGAGATTTGGGCCTACTTTTTCTTCTGTTTGGTGAAGGGTCTCAGGTCTAATTCCTAGATCCTTGATCGATTTTGAGTTGAGTTTTGTACAGGGTGAGAGATAGGGGTTTAGTTTCATTTTACTACATATGGATTTCCAGTTTTGCCAGAACCATTTCTTGAAGAGGCTGTCTTTTCTCCATTGTAAGTTTTTGGCACTTTTGTCTAGTATGAGATAACTGTACTTATGTGGATATGTCTCTGTGTCTTCAATCCTGCACCATTGGTCGGTCTATTTTGGTGCCAATACCATGCTGTTTTGTTACTTTTACTCTATAGTAGAGTTTAAGGTCTGGTAGTGTGATACTTTCTACTTCACTCTTCCTGCCCAGGATTGTTTTGGCTATTCTGGGTCTTTTGTTCTTCCAGATGAATGTCATGATTGCTTTTTCTGTTTCTATGAGAAATGCCACAGGGATTTTATTGGAATTGTTAAATCTGTATAGCACCTTTGGAAGTATGGCCATTTTGATAATATTAATTCTGCCTATCCAAGATTATGGGAGATCTTTCCATCTTCTAAGGTCTTCCTCAGTTTCTTTCTTGAATGTTGTGTAGTTTTCATTGTAAAGATCTTTTACCTCTTTGGTTAGATTGCTTCCCAAGTATTTTATTCTTTTTGAGGCTATTGAGAATGGAGTTGTTTTCCTCATTTCCCTTTCAGATGTTTCATCACTTATGTATAAAAATGCTTTAGATTTATGTGTGTTGATTTTATAACCTGCTATTTTGCTGAATTCATTGATAAGGTCCAGAAGTTTTCTGGAGGAGTTTTTTGGATCCTCTAAATAGAGAATCATGTTATCAGCAAATAGTGACAGCTTAAGTTCCTCTTTTCCTATTCGTATCTCTTTAATTTCTTTAGTCTGTCTAATTGCTCTGGCTAGTATTTCCAGGAGGATGTTGAATAGAAGTGGTGAAAGAGGCCTTCCCTGTCTTGTTCTCATTTTTTAAAGGGAATGCTTTCAGTTTTTCTCCATTAAGAATGATGTTGGCTGTGGGCTTATCATAAATAGCCTTTAAAATGTTCAGGTATGTTCCTACTATCCCTATTTTTTCTACTGTTTTGAGCATGAAGGAGTGTTGTATTTTCTCAAACGCTTTTTCTGCGTCAATTGAAATAACCATATGATTCTTATCCTTAAGTCTATTGACATGATGGATTACATTTACTGATTTATGAATATTAAACCATCCTTGCATTCTAGGGATGAACCCCACTTGATCGTGGTACACAATTTTCTTAATATGTTTTTGGGTACGGTTTGCCAGTATTTTGTTAAGGATCTTTGCATCTATATTCATGAAGGATATTGGTCTAAAATTTACTTTCCTTGATGTATCTTTGCCTGGTTTGGTATGAGGGTGATATTAGCTTCATAGAATGACTTTGGTAGGGTTCTCTATTGTTTCCTGGAATACTTTGAGAAGTATTGGAATGAGTTCTTCTTTGAAGATCTTGTAGAACTTGGCTGAGAATCCATCTGGTCCTGGGCCTTTCTTGGATGGTAGACTTTTGATGGCTTCTTTTATTTAATTGCTTGAAATTGACCTGTTTAAATGTGTATGTCCTCCTGGTTCAGTTTGGGAGGAGCATATATCTCTAGAAATCTGTCAGTATCTTAGGTATTTTCTATATTGTTGGACTATAAATTTTCAAAGTAGCTTCTCATCATGTTTTGTATTTCAGTTGTGTCTGTCGTGATATTTCTGTTTTCGTCATGAATTTTAGTAATTTTAGTTTTTTCTCTCCTTTGTTAGTGTGACTAAGGGTTTGTCTATTTTGTTTACTTTCTCAAAGAACCAACTTTTTGTCAATTTTTTGAATTGTTTCTTTTGTTTCAATTTCATTGATTTCAGCTCTGATTTTAATTATTTCCTGTTTTCTACTACTTTTGGTGTTCTATTCTTCTTTTTCTAGGACTTGTGCTGTAATGTTAGGTCATTTAGTTGTTGACTTTTTATTCTTTTCTTGAAAGCACTCCATGCAATGAATTTTCCTCTTAGTACTGCTTTCATAGTGTCCCAGAGATTTTGATATGTTGTATCATCATTCTCATTGACCTCTAAGAATGTTTTTATTTCCTCCCTGATGTTTTCTATTATCCATGTTTCATTCAATAGCATATTATTTAGTCTCCAGGTGCTGGAGTAATTTCTGTTTTTTATTTTGTCATTGATTTCTAATTTCATTCCATTATGATCTGATAGAACACAAGGCAGTATCTCTATTTTTTTGCATTTCCTAAGGACTGCTTTGTGGCATAACATATGGTCTATTTTCACGAAGGTTCCATGTGCTGCTGAGAAGAAAGTGAATTCGCTCATTGATGGATGGAATATGCTATACATGTCTATTAAGTCTAGGTTATTGATTGTGTTATTGAGTTCTATGGTTTCTTTGTTTAGTTTTTGTTTGGAAGATCTATCCAATGATGACAGCGGTGTGTTAAAGTCACCCAGAATTATTGTGTGTTGGTCTATTCGAATCCTGGAATTGAGGATTTGTTTGATGTACATGAATGCACCTTTGTTTGGGGCATAAATATTTACAATCATTATGTCTTACTGATTTGTGGTTCTCTTAAGCAGTATGAAATGTCCTTCTTTATCTCTTCTGACTAACTTTGGCTTGAAGTCCACTTTATCTGAAATAAGGTTGGAAACCTTCACTTTTATACTGAGTCAGTGTGTGTGGAAGGTTTTTTCCTGTCCTTTCACCTTTAGTCTGTGGATGTCTTTCTATGAGATGAGTCTCTTGCAGGCAGCATATTGTTGGGTCTTTCTTTTTAATCCATTCTGCCAGTCATGTCTTTTGATTGATGAGTTTTAGGCCATTAACGTTCAGGGTTATTATTGAGATATGATTTGTATTCCCAGTCATTTGGGCTTATTTTTGGTTTTTAACTTCGCTTGTTTTTTCCTTTGACTGAATTTTTCTTTAAGGTAGTTCCTCCCTTGGCTGACCTTGTTGTTTTTCATTTCCTCCTTATGGAGTATTTTGTTGAGAATATTTTGTAGCGCAGGCTTTCCATTTGTAAATTCTTCTAACTTTTGTTTATCATTGAAGGATTTTATTTCATCTTCAAATCTGAAGGTTAATTTTGCTGGTTATAAGATTCTTGGTTGGCAACCTTGTTCTTTCAGAGCTTGAAATACGTTGTTCCAAGCCCTTCTAGCTTTTAGAGTCTGGGCTGAGAAATCTACTGATATCCGTGTTGGTTTCCCCCTATATGTAATCTGATGCTTTTCTCTCTCAGCCTTCAAAATCCGATCTTTATTTTGTATGTTAGACATTTTCATTATAATGTGCCTTGTTGTGGATCTGTTGGGATTTTGTGCATTTGGTGCTCTGTAAGCCTCTTTTTTTTTAATTGTAAACAAATGGGATACATGTTGTTTCTCTGTTTGTGCATGGAGTCAAGGCATACCATTTGTGTAATCATAAATTTACATAGGGTAATGTTGTTTGATTCATTCTGTTATTTTTTTCCCTTCTCCACCACCCCTCCCACACGTCTTTTCCCTCTATACAGTCCTTCCTTCCTCCATTCTTGCCACCCTCTTTACCCTAACCCTAAACCTAACCCTAACCCTAACGCTAACCCCTCCCACCCCCCATTATATGTCATCATCCACTTATCAGCAAGATCATTCGTCCTTTGTGTTTTTGAGATTGGCTTATCTCACTTAGCATGATATTCTCCAGTTTCATCCATTTGCCTGCAAATGCCATAAATTTATCATTCTTTATGGCAGAGTAATATTCCATTGTATATATATGACACAGTTTCTTTATCCATTCATCAATTGAAGGACATCTAGGTTGGTTCCACAATCTGGCTATGGTAAATTGAGCAGCAATGAACATTGATGTGGCTGTATCTCTGTAGTATGCTGATTTTAAGTCCTTGGGGTATAGGCCAAGGAGTGGGATAGCTGTGTCAAATGGTGGTTCCATTCCAAGCTTTCTGAGGAATCTCCATACTGCTTTCCAGAGTGGCTGCACTTATTTGCAACCCCACAAGCAATGTATGAGTGTTCCTTTTTCCTCACATCCTCGCCAACACCTATTGTTGCTTGTTTTCTTGATAATTGCCATTCTAAATGGGGTAAGATGTAATCTTAGAGTAGTTTTCATTTGCATTTCTCTTATTACTAGAGATGTTGAACATTTTTTTCATATATCTGTTGATTGCTTGTACATCTTCTTCTGTGAAGTGTCTGTTCATTTCCTTAGCCCATTTGTTAATTGGATTATTTGTATTCTTGTTACAGAGTTTTTTGAGTTCTTTATATATTCTGGAAATTAGCGCTCTATCTGAAGTATGAGTGGCAAAGATATTCTCCCACTCTGTAGGCTCTCTCTTCACAATACTGATAGTTTCCTTTGCTGAGAGAAAGCTTTTTAGTTTGAATCTATCCCAGTTGTTGATTCTTGCTTTTATTTCTTGTGCTATGGGAGTCCTGTTAAGGAAGTCTGATCCTAAGCCAACAAGTTGAAGATTTGAACCTACTTTTTCTTCTATAAGATGCAGGGTCTCTGGTCTGATTCCGAGGTCATTGATCCATTTTGAGTTGAGTTTTGTGTAGGGTGAGAGATAGGGGTTTAATTTCATTCTGTTGCATATGGTTTTCCAGTTTTCCCAGCACCATTTGTTGAAGAGGCTATCCTTTCTCCATTGCATATTTTTGGCCCCTTTGTCTAGTATGAGAAAATTTTATTTATTTGGGTTTGTGTCCATGTCCTCTATTCTGTACCATTGATCTACCTGTCTATTTTGGTACCAATACCATGCCGTTTTTGTTACTATTGCTTTGTAGTAGAGTTGAAGATCTGGTATTGCAATACCCCCTGCTTCGCTCTTGCTACTGAGGATTGCTTTAGCTATTCTAGGTTTTTTATTCTTCCAGATGAATTTCATAATTGCTTGCTCTATTTCTGCAAGGTACATCATTGGGATTTTAATTGGAATTGCATTGAATCTGTATAGCACTTTAGGTAGTATAGCCATTTTGACGATATTAATTCTGCCTATCCAGGAACATGGGAGATCTTTCCATCTTCTAAGGTTTTCTTGAATTTCTTTCTTTAGTGTTCTGTAGTTCTCATTGTAGAGGTCTTTCACCTCTTTTGTGAGATTGATTCCCAAGTATTTTATTTTTTTCGATGCTATTGTGAATGGGGTAGTTTTCCTAATTTCTCTTTCTGAAGATTCATCACTTATGTATAAAAATGTATTGGATTTATGAGCATTGAACTTGTAACCTGCTACTTTACTGAATTCACTTATGAGATCTAAAAGTTTTCTGGTGGAATTTCCAGGTTCCTCTAAATATATAATCATGGCATCAACGAACAGGGATAGTTTGAGTTCTTCTTTTCCTATTCTTATCTTTTTAATTTCTTTGGTTTGCCTAATTGCTCTGGCTAGAGTTTCAAAGACGATGTTGAATAGAAGTGGTGAAAGAGGGCATCCCTGCCTTGTTCCAGTTTTTAGGGTGAACACTTTCAGTTTTTCACCATTTAGAATGATATTAGCCATGGGCTTAGCGTAGATGGCCTTTACAATGTTAAGGAATGTTCGCACTATCCCTATTTTTTCTAGTGTTTTGAGCTTGAAGGGATGTGGTATTTTATCGAATGCTTTTTCTGCATCTATCAAAATAATCATGTGATTCTTAACTTTAAGTCTGTTGATATGGTGAATGATATTTATTGATTTTCGGATGTTGAACCAACCTTGCATCCCTGGGATAAAACCCACTTGATCGTGGTGCACTATCTTTTTAATATATTTTTGTATGTGATTTGCTAAAATTTTGTTAAGAATTTTTGTGTCGATGTTCATGAAGGATATTGGTCTGAAATTTTCTTTCCTTGATGTGTGTCTGTCTGGTTTAGGTATCAGTGTGATATTGACTTCATAGAATGAGTTTGGGAGGGTTCTCTCCTCTTCTATTCATGGAATACTTTGAGGAGTATTGGAATGAGCTCTTCTTTAAAGGTTTTGTGGAACTCGGTTGAGAACCCATCTGGTCCCGGACTTTTCTTTGTTGGTTGGCTTTTGATGACCTCTTGTGTTTCATTGCTTGATATTGATCTATTTAAGTTTTGTATATCCTCCTGGTTCAGTTTAGGTAATTCATATGTCTCTAGAAACTTGTTGATGTCTTCGAGGTTTATGTTTTGTTGGAATATAGATTTTCAAAATATCTTCTAATTATGTTTTGTATTTCAGTCGTGTCTGTTGTGATATTTCCTTGTTCATTTGGAATTTTAGTAATTTGAGTTTTCTCCTTCTTTCTCTTTTGTTAGTGTGACTAAGGGTTTATCAATTTTGTTTACTTTTTCAAAGAACCAACTATTTATTTTGTCGATTTTTCTGATTGTTTCTTTTGTTTCAATTTCATTGATTTCGGCTCTGATTTTAGCTATTTCCTGTCTTCTACTACTTTTGGTGTTTGTCTGCTCTTCTTTTTCTAGGGCTTTGAGCTGTTTTATATGAGTTATGTAACTTTACCTTTACCTAAGCTTTACACATAGCCCCCTTTGAAGACAGTGCTATTTAAGCGATTGTTTATTTGGTAATAGCTGAAACAGTTAAGTGGCCCTAAGGTATAAGCTGTGCCTCTTCTGTGTAATGTCAAAAAAGACCAAAACCAAAATTTTAAGCACCAGTAGAACAATTTGAAGAGCTTAGCAGATTTTATTAATACTTTGTTGACAGTGTCTGGGTTTTAATTATTCACGTGAATATCAAAATGACAGTTTTCTTAGACCAGTGATATGTATAGGAGATTGATAGTGTGAAAGAGTTAAAAAGAAACTCATCAGTCATTCTGTTTGTTGTGCGACTCTTGACCAAGAGCTTCTGTCTAACCCACTAGAGTGCAATAAACTTTCTGTGGTGAAAGAAATGTATTTCTATAGTGTAAATTGTAATAGCTACTTTAATGTCATCTAATTTTAATTAAACTTTAAATTGCCACATGTAGCTAATAGCTCATCAGACAGCAAAATGAGTCTAGCTTTCAACTTCCTCTTTTTCATATAAAACCTCAATATTTTTTTCTAGCTTTCTCAAGCATAATCTTGTCCTGAGTATAAGCTTCTGGCAAAACACTTAACCTCTTCAGTCAGTTTACAGAGTAGGAGCGAAAAGACTGAACAAATTGGAAGAAAATGGTGCACATAGTAATAATTTCAATACAGTATAAATATTGTATTGGCAAACAGGTTAAAATGCCTGAGGATATTTAGTGAAGAATTGGAAACTACACCAGGGATTTTAAGTGGTGGAGTGGTTTAATATAGGAAATTAGATGTTGTAAAATAACCAATCAGACTATATGGTTCTTGGTCGAATCTTCAGAAATGAAGATTCACAGAACTAGCAGGGAATCTTTCTGGAGATTTCACTGCTTCTGGTTATCAAGAATGTAAAAGATACTAGTAGTGTAGAGAAGATGGGAAATAACATAATTCTCTTTTGTCAGTGACTAGTTGAGTGGACTTGAACAATGAAACCTTAATTATAACCTCAAATTGTTAAGTAAAAACTTATTTAGGTTGGAATAGACTTAAGAAAATAATGATCTTATAGAGACGTAAGGAAAACAAGATTGCACTAATAGTGGTGCTTAACTTTAAGAGGTTCTATTGTGTGTATATACCAATAACTCTTATATATCCATTCTTTACAGATCCAGGATGAGAAGACTGATAAAAGAAGAAGCTAGCTGAACAGCTATAAAATGCCCAAATCTGGATTCGCAAAACCAGTTCAGAGTGAAAATTCTGACAGTGACAGCAATATGGTAGAGAAACCATATGGAAGAAAGGTACATGATTGTAACTCAAGTTGTTTTTACTCTCTTGGAACTGAGAGAAATGACACCCAATTTGGTAGTTTTAGTAATTACTCATTAAATAAAAAGCAGCATGAATGTGTTTGTCAGCTTTCCATTACTATAACACAAATACCCCAGGTGACTTACAATGAAGAAAGGTTTAAAGATTTATTTTGGCTTATAGTTTTGCAGGTTTCTGCACATGGGCAATTGATCCCATTGCTCTTATGTCTTTGATAAGGGAGTACATCATAGCAGTGAGATTTTTGGAGGAGCTGAGTCATTTACCTCATGGCCAGTAAAAGAAGAGAAGAATTAAGGCTGGGTTCCATTATCATCTTTGAGGGCATGCACCCAGTGACATAAGATTTACAACTGGACACCACCTCTTAAAGGTTCCATTTCTTCTTAATGACACCATGCTGGGGACTCAGCCCTTAAAAAAACACATGGGCTTCTGGGGAACATTCTTTATCTAAACTATAGTACCAGGTAAGTCCAAACTGTTTATCTAAGCTCCAGAAATCAGTTGGATTCCTGAAGATACAATTATTTCATTCCCTTATATGAACATGGTTACTAAGATTGCACAACTAAAAAATAATTAATCCTGAGAAGTGGGGGAAAAAGCCAAGACCTCACACTTATTTGGCATTCTTCCCCCACCTCCTAATCTTTTGGTGGCAAAAACTCACAGACGCACTAGCTGCTGCATTTTTCAGGTCTGTAACCTTGGGTAAATTTATATAACTTCTCCATCCTCCGTATCTCTGTCTGTATTAGAGGGAAATCATGCTTTAAACAGTTGTTTTGTTGGAGAAATAGCATATTATGCTTTTCACAAGGTTGCAACCTAGTAAATGCTTAGTAAATGTTAACAGTTTCTTAATAATTACTGCCAACGACAGGTGATTCTTTTTACATCTGTCCTCCATTCCTATTTAATTTAGATACTTAGCCTATAAACTAATGTCTTCTAACTGATCTCATTATCTCTAGTCTCCTTTTCTAGTTGTTTTTATGCATTATTTTTAAGCTTTTCTTTGTTTTTTTGTTTTGAGTCTTTTCTTTTAAAGCCATTTTCTTGTTGAAGGACATCCAAGATTTTTCCCTAGTTTTTTGCCAATAGATTCATGTAGCTATCATCACAATCTAGTTTTACTCTGTTTCCATCACTGCAAAAAGATCCTTGTTGCCTATTTGCAATTGGTTGTCACTCCTGCCCCATACCTGAGCAACCTTAAATCTTCTTTGAAAATTCAAGAAGTCTGTTTTCATACTGTCTTCTTTTCAAAACAGTTTCGGCTATTCAGGATCCTTAGCATTTCCACACATATATATTTTTTAGGTTCAGCTCGTCAGTTTTTGAAAAGAATAGCCTACTGGGATTTTAATGGGAGTTTTATTGAAGCTGTACATTGAATATTTACGTCATTTTGGGTAATAGTGCCATCTTAACAATATTGTCTTCCAGTACACAAGCATGCTTGGTCCACTTATTTAGGTCCTTTCAGTTTTCCTTACAAGTGTGTGGTATGTACCAATTTTGTACTTTTATTGTTAACTTATTCATAAGTATTTTCATGTCAGTGCTATTGTAAATCATTTCATTTTAGATTTCTTGGTTGATAGAATAGAAATACAACTTATTTTTAAATGGTCTTGTATCCTGTGATCTTTCTTGTTTATTGACTCTAAAAGTTTATGATTGTTTAGGATTTTCTACATACAAGGTCATGTCATCTGTGACTTAAGATAATTTACTTATTTTCTGGTCTGGATTTTATATTTTCTTGCCTGATTACAATGGGAGTCTCTGGCATTTGTGTATTCAGTCCACTCACATTTAATATAATTATTGATGTGGTTTTTATCTAGTAAGAGTTAATATCTATTTTTCTCTTTGTTCATATATGTTTCTTATTTCTCCTATGTTGCCTTTTTTGGTTTTACATATTTTTCAGTATACTCTTTTATTTTTCTGATTTTTATCTTATTTATTACTATTTTTTTTTCAGTACTGGGAATTGAATCTAGGGGTACTCCATCACTGAGCTACAGTCTCCAACCTTTTTTGAGACAGGGTCTTGCTGAGTTGTCCAGGTTGGCTTCAAACTTTTATTTATTTATTTATTGGGTGCATTGTAATTATACACAAGAAAGGAATTTGTTGTTACATATTTGTAAATGCATGCAGTTTAACAATATAATTTGGTCAGTTTTGTTCCCAATTATCTCCCCTTTGATCCCCCTGGTTCCCTTCCTCTACTCTACTTGTCTCCCTTCTATTTTCATGAGACCCCTGCTACACACACACACACACACACACACACACACACACACACGCACACACACACACATCTACACACACCTTCTTTTCCTCTTTTTTTCTTTACCTTTCACATAAAAAAGATATATGAACCAGTCAATTTTGAGTTTGTCTTAGTTTGCTTTACATGTGCTCTCATTCTCTCTCTTTACCTTCAAACGATATAACTTCACTCCTCTTTTAATTGTGTATATGAACCACATTTTTCTTTAAATCATCTGTTTATGGATACTTAGGCTGGTTCCATGATTTGGCTGTTGGGAATTTGCTGCTCTAAGCATGGGCATCTATTGCTATAGTATGCTAACTTCAGTGTGTTAGGATGGATGCCGAGGAGTGATATAGCTGGGTCACATGGTGATTTCATTTCTAGTCTTTTGGGGAACCTCCATAATGATTTTTGCCCATCAAAGTATTCCTTTTTCCCCATATCTTCTCTAGTTTTTACTATTATTTGTATTCTTGATGGCTGCCATTCTAACCGGAATGAGATGAAATCTCTGTAGTTTCGATATGCATTTTTCCAATTGCTAAAGATGTATATTTTTCCCATACATTTGTTGGCAATTCTGTTTCTTTTTTTTTGAGAAATATCTTTGGTTAATTTTTTAATTCGTTGATTAGGTTGTTTCTCAGTGGCTTTTTGAGTTCTTTATGTATTCTAGAAGAGTAGTAAAGATTTTCTCCCACATTTTAGGTTTTTTTTCTTGATGCTTTTAATTTTTTGCTGTGCAAAAACTTGCTTCTCCCCATTCCCCTTTTGTGACTGATTGTGATTGATCCTTTGTTTTATTTTAGGAGTTGCATCGTTTCTGGTCCAATTCCAAATGTTTCTTTGATCCATTATGAGTTGATTTTTATGTAGGGTGAGAGAGATAAGGAACTAGTCTCATTCTTCCACATGTGAATAACTAGTTTAATACCATTTGTGAAAGAGGTTGTCTTTTCTTCAGTGTATGTTCTTGCCACCTTTGTTGAAGATCAGATGACTGTATCTGTATTTTTTTGTGTCTTTTTTTTTTGAACAATTGGTCTTTGTATCTCTTTTTATGCCACTACAGTTTTGTTACTGTAGATGTGTAATGTAATTTGTAATCAGGTATTGTGATGCCTCCAGCATTTCTTTTTTTGACTGAGAATTGCTTTGACTGTTCTGGGTCTTTATTCTTTCAGATGAATTTTAGGAAGGACTGTTTTTCATACTTCTGTGAAGAAAGTAATTGGTGTTTTGATGGGAATTACATTGAATCTGTATTTTGCTTTTGCAAGTATGGCCATTTTAACATACTAATTCTACCTTTCCATGAACATGGGAGGTCTTTCCATCTCCTGAAGTCTTCAGTTTCTTTCTTCAGTGTTCTATTCTTTTCATTGTAGATATTGTTCACTACCTTGGTTAGATTTATTTCTAAGTATTTTTTTTTTTTTCTGCTGTTATGAATGGGGTTGTTTTCCTGATTTCTTTCTCAGATTCATTATTAGTACATAGAAAAGCTCTTGATTTTCATGTGTTGATTTTCTAACTGGCTACTCTGCAGAATTTATTAACTGTAGTAGTCTTTTGATGGAGTTTTTGGATCTTCTTAGTATAGGATCATGTCATCTGCAAATGGTGATAATTTGACATCTACTTTTCCTATTTTTATTCCTTTTGTTTCCTGTATTCTAGATATTGATGCTTTGTCAGAAGACTAGTAAAGATTTTCTCCCACATTTTAGTTTTTTTTTCTTTTTTTTTAAGTATTTTATCAATCCTTTTTAAAATTCTTTTCCCTTTCCAGATTTTTACTAATGCATTGTAGTTGTACATATGATGAGATTTATTGTTACGTATTTGTACATGCACACAATATAACACATAATTCAGCCAATATCATTCCTCAGCACTTCCCCCTTTTCCCCTCCTCCCTCCCTCCATTTACTGATCTCCCTTTGGTTTTCATGAGATTCCTGCCCATCCCCCAGTTTTCTTTTCGTTTTTTCTCTCTAGTGTCCATATAATGAAATAAAAGAACAACTCTTGATCTCCTGCATTTGGCTTATTTCACTTAATGTAATGGTCTGCCTCAAGATCCATTCATGTTCTTGCAAATTTCATTTTTCTTTATGACTGAATAAATCTCCACTGTGTATGTATACCACATTTTCTTTATCCATTCATCTGTTAATGGACACCTAGGCTAGTTTCATAATTTATTTGCTTTAAATTGTTGTTTTAAGTTGTATGATTCTCCATGGCAGTTTGTGTGTATTAATACAATTTTTAAAAAATTTATTTATCTTGATTCATTGTAAACAAGTGGGATACAATTTGTTTCTCTGGTTGTACATGAAATAGAGTCATACCATTTGTGTAATCATACATGTACATAGGGTAATGATGTTTGTCTCAATCTGTTATTTTTTATTCCCCCTACCCCTCCCACCTGTTTTTTTCCTCATTGTAATCCATCCTTGCCTCCCTCCCACCCCTCATTATGTATCATCATCCACTTATCAGAGAGATCATTCGTCCTTTGGTTTTTTTGGAATTGGCTTATCTCACTTAGCACGATATTCTCCAACTTCATCCATTTGGCTGCAAATGCCATAACTTTATTCTCTTTTAAGGCTGAGTAATATTCATATCACAGTTTCTTTATCTGTTCATCTATTGAAGGGCATCTAGGTTGGTTCCACAATTTGGCTATTGTGAATTGAGCAGCTATGAACATTGATGTGGCTGTATCACTGTAGTATGCTGATTTTAAATCCTTTGAATATAGGCCAAGGAGTGGGATAGCTGGGTCAAATGGTGGGTCCATACCAAGTTTTCTAAGGAATCTCCACACTGCTTTCCAGAGTGGCTGCACTAATTTGCAAGCCCTCCGCATCCTCGCCATCACCTATTGTTGCTTGTGTTCTTGATAATCGCCATTCTAATTGGGGTGAGATGGAATCTTAGGGTAGTTTTGATTTGCATTTCTCTTATTACTAGAGATGTTGAACATTTTTTCATATATCTGTTGATTGCTTGTAGATCTTATTCTGTGAAGTGGCTGCTCATTTCCTTAGCCCATTTGTTAATTGGGTTATTTGTATTCTTGGTGTAAAGTTTTTTGAGTTCTTTATAGATTCTGGGGATTAGTGCTCTATCTGAAGTATGTGTCGCAAATATTTTCTCCCACTCTGTAGGCTCTCTCTTCACATTGCTGATAGTTTCCTTTGCTGAGAGAAAGCTATTTAGTTTGAGTCTATCCCAATTATGGATTCCTGCTTTTATTTCTTGTGCTTTGGGAGTCACGTTAAGGAAGTCTGATCTTAAGCTGACATGATGAAGATTTGGACCTACTTTTTTTCTATAAGGTGCAGGGTCTCTGGTCTGATTCCAAGGTCCTTGATCCATTTTAAATTGAGTTTCATGCAGGGTGAGAGATAGGGGTTTAGTTTCATTCTGCCGCATATGGATTTCCAGTTTTCCCAGCACCATTTGTTGAAGAGGCTATCTTTTCTCCATTGCATATTTTTGGCACTTTTGTCTAGTATGAGAAAATTTTATTTGTTTGGGTTTGTGTCCATGTCCTCTATTCTGTACCATTGATCCACCTTTCTATTTTGGTACCAATACCATGCCGTTTTTGTTACTATTGCTTTGTAGTAAAGTTGAAGATCTGGTATTGTGATATCCCCTGCTTCACTTTTTCTGCTAAGGATTGCTTTAGCTATTCTGGGTCTCTTATTTTTCCAAATGAGTTTCGTGATTGCTTGCTCTATATCTGTGAGGTAAGTCATTGATATTTTAATTGGAATTGCATTGAATCTGTATAGCACTTTTGGTAGTATGGCCATTTTGACAATATTAATTCTACCTATCCAAGAACATGGGAAATCATTCCATCTTTTAAGGATTTCTTTAATTTGTTTCTTTAGTGTTCTATAGTTCTCATTGTAGAGGTCTTTCACCTCTTCTGTTAGATTAATTCCCAAGTATTTATTTATTTTTGAGGCTATTGTGAATGGGGTAGTTTTCCTAAATTCTCTTGCAGAGAATTCATCACTTACGAATAAAAATGTATTAGATTTATGAGCACTGATTTTATATCCTGCTATTTTACTGAATTCATTTATGAGTTCTCCAAGTTTTCTGGTGGAATTTTCTGACTTCACTAAATATAGAATGTTGTCATTGGCAAGTAGGTATAGTTTGAGTTCTCCTTTCCAATTCATATCTCGTTAATTTCTTTGGTTTGTCTAATTGCTCTGGCTAGAGTTTCAAGGACAATGTTGAATAGAACTGGTGAAAGAGGGCATCCCTGCTTTATTCCAGTTTTGAATGGGGAATGTTTTCAGTTTTTCTCCATTTAGAATGATACTTGCCGTGGGCTTAGCATAGATAGCCTTCACAGTGTTGAGGAATGTTCCTTCTGTCCTATTTTTTTTAGTGTTTTGAGCATAAAGTGGTGCTGTATTTTATCAAATGCTTTTTCTGTATCTAATCATGTGATTCTTAACTTTAAGTCTGTTGATATGGTGAATTCCATTTATTGATTTCTGAATATTGAACCAACCTTGCATCCCTGGGATAGAACCCCCTTGATCATGGTGCACTATCTTTTTAATATGTATTTGTATGCTATTTGCTAAAATTTTGTTGAGAATTTGTATTTCATTGCTTGGAATTGATCTATTTAAATTGTGTATGTCCTCCTGATTCAATTTGGGTGGATCATATGTCTCTAGAAATCCGTTGATGTCTTTGAGATTTTCTATTTTGTTTGAGTATAGATTTTCAAAATACCTTCTAATTATGTTTTGTATTTCAGTCATGTGTGTCATGATATTTCCTTTTTCATCCCAAATTTTCTCTCTTCTCTTTGTTAGCGTGGCTAAGGGTTTATCAATTTTATTTTTTCAAAGAACCAACTTTTTATTTTGTCTAATTTTTCATTTATTTCTTTTGTTTCAATTTCATTGATTTCAGCTCTGATTTTAACTATTTCCTGTCTTGTACTACTTTTGGTGTTGAGCTGTTCTTTTTCTAGGCTTTGAGCTGTAGTGTTCGGTCATTTGTTTGTTGACTTTTTCTTCTTTTTATTGAATGTGCTCCATGAAATGAGTTTTCTTCTTAGTACTGTTTTCATTGTGTCCCAGAGATTTTGATATGTTGTATCTCTTCTTGTTTACCTCTAAGAATTTTTTTATTTCCCTTCTGATGTCTTTTGTTATCCATTCATCATTAATAGCGTATTATTCGGTCTCCACATGTTGGAGTAATTTGTGTTTTTTATTTTGTCATTTATTTCTAATTTCATTCCATTATGATCTGATAGAATACCAGGTAGTATCTCTCTCTTTTTGTATTTGCTAACAGTAGCTTCGTGGCATAATATATGGTCTGTATTAGAGAAGGATCCATGTGCTACTGAGAAGAAAGTGTATTCGCTCTTTGTTGGACGGTATATTTTATAAATGTCCATTAAGTCTAAATTATTGATTGTGTTATTGGGATCTATGGTTTCTTTGTTCAATTTTTGTTTGGAAGATCTATCCAGTGGTGAGAGAGGTATGTTAAAGTCATCTAGTATTATTGTGTTGTGGTCTATTTGGTTCCTGGAATTGAGAAGGATTTGTTTGACGTACATGGATGAGCCACTGTTTGGGGCCTAAATATTTATGATTGTTATGTCTTTCTGATTTATGGTTCCCTTAAGCAGTATGAAATGTCCTTCTTTATTTCTTCTGACGAACTTTGGCTTGAAGTCCACATTATCTGATATGAGGATGGATATCCCCACTTTTTTGCTGAGTCTATGTGCATCGTATGTTTTTTCCCCTCCTTTCACCTTTAGTCTGTGGGTATATTTTTCTATGACATGAGTTTCTTGCAGGCAGCATATTGTTGGGTCTTTCTTTTTAATCCAGTCCGCCAGTCTGTGTCTTTTGATTGATGAGTTCAGGCCATTAACATTCAGGGTTATTATTGAGATGTGATTTGTATTCCCAGTCATTTTGATTTATTTTTGTTTTTTGACATGATTTGGTTTCTCCTTTATTTGGCTCTTCCCTTAGGGTAGTTCCTCCCTTTGCTGATTTACATTGTTGTTTTTCATCTCTTCCTCATGGAACATTTTACTGAGAATGTTCTGTAGTGCAGGCTTTCTATTTGTAAATTCTTTTAGCTTTTGTTTATCATGGAAGGATTTAATTTTGTCGTCAAACTGAAAGTAAGTTTTGCTGGGTATAAGATTCTTGGTTGGCATCCATTTACTTTTTTTTTTTTTAATTTACATAGGATAATGTTGGTTGATTCGTTCTGTTATTTTTTCCCTTCCCCCCACCCTCCCATCCCTCTTTTCCCTCTATACAGTCCTTCCGTCCCCCTTTCTTGCCCCCCTCCCTAACTCTAACTCTAACCCTAAAACTAACCCCTCCCATGCCCCATTATGTGTCATCATCCACTTATCAGTGAGATCATTCTTCCTTTGGTTTTTTGAGATTAGCTAATCTCACTTAGCATGATATTCTCCATTTTCATCCATTTGCCTGCAAATGTCATAATTTTATCCTTCTTTATGGCTGGGTAATATTCCATTATATATATATATATGCCACAGTTTCTTTATCCATTCATCAACTGAAGGGCATCTAGGTTGGTTCCACAATTTGGCTATGGTGAATTGAGCAGCAATGAACATTGATGTGGCTGTATCTCTGTAATATGCTGATTGTAAGTCCTTTGGGTATAGTCCAAGGAGTGGGATAGCTGGGTCAAATGGTAGTTCTATTCCAAGTTTTCTAAGGAGTCTCCACACTGCTTTCCAGAGTGGCTGCACTAATTTGCAACCCCACCAGCAATGTATGAGTGTACCTTTCTCCCCACATCCTCGCCAACACCTGTTGTTGCTTGTATGCTTGATAATCACCATTCTAATTGGGGTGAGATGGAATCTTAGGGTGGTTTTGACTTGCATTTCTCTTATTACTAGAGATGTTGAACACTTTTCCATATGTTTTTTGATTGCTTGTAGGTCTTCTTCTGTGAAGTGTCTGTTCATTTCCTTAGACCATTTCTCGATTGGGTTATTTGCAGTCTTGGTGTTGAGTTTTTTGAGTTCTTTATAGATTCTGGAGATTAGTGCTCTATCTGAAGTATGATTGGCAAAGATTTTCTCCCACTCTGTAGGCTCTTTCTTCGCATTGCTGATAGTGTCCTTTGCTGAGAGAAAGCTTTTTAGTTTGAATCTATCCCAGTTGTTGATTCTTGCTTTTATTTCTTGTGCTATGGGAGTCCTGTTGAGGAAGTCTGGTCCTAAGCCGACATGTTGGAGATCTGGACCTACTTTTTCTTCTATAAGATGCAGGGTCTCTGGTCTGATTCCGAGGTCCTTAAAACATTTTGAGTTTAGTTTTGTGCACAGTGAGAGATATGGATTTAGTTTCATTCTGTTGCATATGGATTTCCAATTTTCCCAGCACCATTTGTTGAAGAGGCTATCTTTTCTCCATTGCATATTTTTGGCACCTTTGTCTATAATGAGAAAATTATATTTATTTGGGTTTGTGTCCGTGTCCTGTATTCTGTACCATTGATCTACCTGTCTATTTTGGTACCAATACCATGCCATTTTTGTTACTATTGCTTTGTAGTATAGTTGAAGTTCTGGTATTGCAATACCCCCTGCTTCATTTTTCCTGTGAAGGATTGCTTTAACTATTCTGGGTTTCTTTTTTTTTTTTGCTATTCTGGGTTTCTTATTCTTCCAGATGAATTTCATGATTGCTTGTTCTATTTCTGTAAGGTACGTCATTGGGATTTTATTTGGAATTGCATTGAATCTGTATAGCACTTTTGGTAGTATGGCTATTTTGACAATATTAATTCTGCCTATCCAGGAACATGGGAGATCTTTCCATCTTCTGAGGTTTTCTTTAATTTGTTTCTTTAGTGTTCTGTAGTTCTCATTGTAGAGGTCTTTCACCTCTTTTGTGAGATTGATTCCCAAGTGTTTTATTTTTTTTGAGGCTATTGTGGATGGGGTAGTTTTCCTAACTTCTCTTTCTGAAGATTCATCACTTATATATAAAAATGCATTAGATTTATGAGCATTGATTTTATATCCCACTACTTTACTGAATTCACTTATGAGTTCTAAAAGTTTTCTGGTGGAATTTCGTGGTTCCTCTAAGTATATAATCATATCATCAGCAAATAGGGATAGTTTGAGTTCTTCTTTTCCTATTCTTATCCCTTTAATTTCTTTGGTCTGTCTAATTGCTCTGGCTAGAGTTTCAAGGACGATATTGAATAGGAGTGGTGAAAGAGGGCATCCCTGCCTTGTTCCAGATTTTAGGGGGAATGCTTTCAGTTTTTCACCATTTAGAATGATATTAGCCATGGGCTTAGCGTAGATGGCCTTTAAAATGTTAAGGAATGTTCCCACTATCCCTATTTTTCCTAGTGTTTTGAGCATGAAGTATTTTATCAAATGCTTTTTCTGCATCTGTTGAAATAATCATGTGATTGTTGACTTTAAGTCTGTTGATATGGTGAATTACATTTATTGATTTCCTGATGTTGAACCAACCTTGCATCCCTGGGATGAAACCCACTTGATCATGGTGCACTATCTTTTTAATATGTTTTTGTATGCGATTTGCTAAAATTTTGTTGAGAATTTTTGCGTCGATGTTCATTAAGTATATTGGTCTGAAATTTTCTTTCCTCGATGTGTCTCTGTCTGGTTTAGGTATCAGGGTGATATTGGCTTCGTAGAATGAGTTTGGGAGGGTTCCCTCCTCTTCTATTTCATGGAATACTTTGAAAAGTATTGGAATGAGCTCTTCTTTAAAGGTTTTCTAGAACTCGGCTGAGAAACCATCAGGTCCTGGACTTTTCTTTGTTGGTAGGCTTTTGATGACTTCTTCTATTTCATTACTTGAAATTGGTCTATTTAAATTGTGTATGTCCTCCTCGTTTAGGCAATTCATATGTCTCTAGAAACTTGTTGATATCTTTGAAATTTTCTATTTTGTTGGAGTATAGATTTTCAAAATAGTTTCTAATTATGTTTTGTATTTCAATCGTGTCTGTTGTGATATTTCCTTGTTCATACCGAATTTTGGTGAGTTGGGTTTTCTTTCGTCTTCTCTTTGTTAGTGTGGCTAAAGGTTTATCAATTTTGTTTATTTTTTCGAAGAACCAACTATTTATTTTGTCAGTTTTTTTGTATTGTTTCTTTTGTTTCAATTTCGTTGATTTCAGCTCTGAGTTTAACTGTTTCCTGTCTTCTACTACTTTTGGTGTTGGTCTGTTCTTTTTTTAGGGCTTTGAGGTGTAGTGTTAGGTCGTTTATTTGTTGAGTTTTACTTCTTTTATTAAATGCGCTCTATGAAATAAATTTTCCTCTAATACTGCTTTCATAGTGTCCCAGAGATTTTGATATGATGTTTCTTTGTTCTCATTTACCTCTAAGAATTTTTTAATTTCTTTCCTAATATCTTCTGTTATCCATTCATCATATAATAGTATATTGTTTAATCTCCAGGTGTTTGAGTAATTTCTGTTTTTTACTCTTTCATTTATTTCTAATTTCAATGCATTATAATCTGATAGAATAGAAGGAAGTGTCTCTATCTTCTTGTATTTGCTAACATTATTTTTGTGGCATAATATATGGTCTATTTTAGAGAAGGATCCTTGTGCTACTGAGAAGAAAGTGTATTCACTCTTTGTTGGATGGTATATTCTATAAATGTCCGTTCAGTCTAAATTATTGATTGTGTTATTGAGTTCTATGGTTTCTTTGTTTAATTTTTGTTTGGAAGATCTGTCCAGTGGAGAGAGAGGTGTGTTAAAATCACCTAGTATTACTGTATTATGGTCTATTTGGTTTCTGAGATTGAGAAGGATTTGTTTGACATACATGGGTGAGCCACTGTTTGGGGCATAGATGTTTATGATTGTTATATCTTGCTGATTTATGGTTCCCTTAAGCAGTATGAAATGTCCTTCTTTATCCCTTCTGACTAACTTTTGCTTGAAGTCCACATTATCTGAAATGAGGTTCGATACCCCAGCTTTTTTGCTGAGTCCATGTGCATGGTATGTTTTTTCCCATCCTTTCACCTTTAGTCTATGGGTATCTCTTTCTATGAGATGAGTCTCTTGCAGGCAACATATTGTTGGATCTTTCTTTTTTATCCAATCTGCCAGTCTATGTCTTTTGATTGATTAATTCAGGCCATTAACATTCAGGGTTATTATTGAGATATGATTTGTATTCCCGGTCATTTGACTCATTGTATTCATTTATTTGTTTATTTTTGACACGACTTGGTTCCTCTTTGTTTGAGAGTTCCTTTAGGATAGCTCCTCCCTTTACTGATTTGCTTCTTTGTTTTTCATCTCTTCCTCATGAAATATTTTGCTGAGAATGTTCTGTAATGCTGCCTTTCTTTTTGTATATTCTTTTAGCTTTTGTTTATCATGGAAGGATTTTATTTCATCGTGAAATCTGAAGGTAAGTTTTGCTGGGTATAAGATTCTTGGTTGGCTGGATCCATTTTCTTTTACGGCTTGAAAAATGTTATTCCAGGCCCTTCTAGCTTTTAAGTTCTGGATTGAAAAATCTGCTGATATCCGTATTGGTTTCCCCCTGAATGTAATTTGGTTCTTTTCTCTCACAGCCTTTAAAATTCTGTCTTTATTTTGTATGTTAGGTATTTTTATTATAATGTGCCTTGGTGTGGGTCTGTTGTAATTTTGTGTATTTGGAGTCCTATAAGCCTCTTGAACTTGATTTTCCATTTCATTCTTCAGATTTCGGAAATTTTCTGAAATTATTTCATTGAATAGATTGTTCATTCCTTTGGTTTGTTTCTCTAAGCCTTCCTCAATCCCAATAATTCTCAAATTTGGTCTTTTCATGATATCCCATAGTTCTTGGAGATTCTGTTCATGATTTCTTACCATCTTCTCTGTTTGTTCAACTTTGTTTTCGAGGTTAAATATTTTTTCTTCAATATCTGAGGTTCTGTCTTCCAGGTGTTCTATCCTATTGGTTGTGCTTTCTATGGAGTTCTTAATTTGGTTTATTGTTTCCTTCATTTCAAGGATTTCTGTTTGTTTTTTTTTTTCAATATCTTTAACTCTTTATTGAAATGGTCTTTTGCTTCCTGTATTTGCTCTTTTAACTGTTGATTGGTGCGATCATTCAGTGCCTGCATTTGCTCTTTCATTTCATCGTTCGCTTCCCTTGTCATGTTAATTATGTACATTCTGAACTCCCTTTCTGACATTTCTTCTGCCATGCTGTCATTGGATTTTATTGATGTAACATCTAGAATTGTTTGAGGCATTTTCTTCCCTTGTTTTCTCATGTCGTTCAGGTATCAGTAACTGCTGAGATGTTGCAGATTTCCTCTATTGACTTATAATGTCCCTGAAGATTGCTAGTGTATCCCCTCTTATCCTTCAGTAGCCTGAAGTCTTGGAGGAAGTTGATACTGGGGTGCTCCCCAAGGAAGCTGCCTCTCTAGGGGTGGTGGCCTTCAGGTGTGGTATATTTATATTCCCTGCTAGTGGGCAGAGGTGCCTCCACTTGTTGACCAATGGTCATCCAAAGGGGAACTAGGCTGCGGGTTGAGGCAAAGCCTGTTTGGGCCTGTGTCTCTGGTTTTACCGTCCTTGTGGGAAAACCTCACTCGACGGGGAAGACTCACTCGATGGGGAGGTCTCGCTGGTCAGTTCCCTTCCTAGAGGTTCCCCTCAGTCCACAACTACCGCTTGTGCACGGCAGCCTTCCCAGGCAACTTTCCCAGGGGCCCAGACCTACCACCTGGGCCTGGGAGCCTCACCCTTCGCAGACGAGTCTCCTTAGGTTGCCCCTCCTCAGAGAAGCTGCCCGCAGTCCTGGAACCTTCGCTCCGCCCCTCAGCTTGTTTCTGTGTAGCTCTTCCACCAAAAGGCGCCTAGGTCCCCGGACTGTGCTTTGCACCTAATCGCCTGGCTACTCGATCCCTCCTCTGAGCAGCCACCTGGAGCCTCGTTCATATGCTCCGAGCCCCAGTGACCTGCCGCTGGCCTCTTCCTCCAGGCAGCCACCCGCTGTTCTGTGTGGGCGCTTGGAGACCAAGCAACTCACTGCGCACCTCCACCTCCTCAGGACAGCCCCGCCCCCCCGTTGTTCAGGAGGTTGCTCTGAGTCCAAACAGCTCACCGCCCAGCTCTTCCTCTGGCAGCCGCCGGAGCCCTGGCGGGTTGCTCCGAAACCAAGCGTTGTGCTGTGCGGCCTCCTCTGCAAAGTTCCCAGCTGCCCGTGTTCACTGCTCCAGCAGGGAGAAGGGTACCTTGCCACCTGGGCAGGGCAGCCTTCCCAGGCAACGTTCCCAGGGGCATGGACCTACCTCCTGGGCCTGGGAGCCTCACCCTTTGCAGACGAGTCTCCTTAGGCTCCCTCTCCTCAGAGAATCTCCCCGCAGTCCTGGAAACTTCGCTCCGCCCCTCAGCTTGTCTCTGCAGCTCTTCCACCTAAAAGCCGCCTAGGACCTGGGACCCTGTTCTGCACCCGATGCCTGGCGGGTTACTCTGAAACCAAGCGCTGTGCTGAGCAACTTCCTCTGCAAAGTTCCCAGTGGTCCGTGTTTACCGCTCTAGTGGGGGGAGGGGTGTCTCGCCTGGCAACTCTACTTAAACAAAGTTCCCTGGGTTCCGGGACTACCGCCCCATCTGGGACGCCTCCCCAACGGGAGAGGCTCACCCGGCAGCTTTGAGTTGGTCCCAAGTCACTCACTATCTCCTCTTTTGAATCCTGAGTCCTGGAGCAACATGAAATGCAGCCGCCCTCTAGTCCGCCATCTTGAAAACCCCCCCATTTTCTTTAAGTACTTGAAATATGTTGTTCTAGGCCCTTCTTGCTTTTAGGGTCTGGGTTGATAAATCTGTTGATATTCGTATTGGTTTCCCCCTGAATGTAATTTGATTTTTTTTCTCTTGTACCCTTTAAAAGTCTATCTTGATTTTGTATGTTAGGCATTTTCATTATAATGTGCCTTGGGGTGGGTTCTTTGTAATTTTGTGTATTTGGTGTCCTGTATGCCTCTTGTACTTGATTTTCCATTTCATTCTTTAGATTTGGGAAATTATCTGATATTATTTCACTGAATAGAGTGTTCATTTCTTTGGTTTGTTTTTCTGTGCCTTCCTCAATCCCAATAATTCTTAAATTTTGCCTTTTCATGATATCCCATAATTCTTGGTGATTCTGTTTGATTTCTTACCATCTTCTCTATTTAGTCTACTTCGTTTTGAAGATCAAATATTTTGTCTTCAATGTCTGAGGTTCTGTCTTCTAGGTGTTCTATCAGTTATGCTTTCTGTAGAGTTTTTAATCTGGTTTATTGTTTCCTTCATTTCAAGAATTTGTTTGTTTTTTTCAGAATCTCTATCTCTTTATTGAAATGGTCCTTTGCTTCCCGCATTTGCTCTTTTAACTGTTGATTGGTGCAGTCATTCAATGCCTGCATTTGCTCTCTCATCTCATCGTTTGCTTCTCTGATCATTTTAATTATGTACATTGTGAACTCCCTTTCTGACATTTCTTCTGCCATGCTGTCATTGGATTTTATTGATGTACGATCTTGGTGTATTTGGGACATTTTTTTCTCTTGTTTTCTCATATTGCTCAGGTATCTTCTCCTCTAGGAGTGAAAATCTGAGGTATTACAGTTTCCCTCCTATTGACTTATAGTTTCCCTGCACGTTTCTAATAACTCACCTCCTCGCCTTTAGTAGTTTGAAGTCTTGGAGGAGGTTGATAATGCAGTGACCCAAAAAGAATGCTGCCCCTCTAGGGATGGTGGCCTCCAGGTGGGGTATATTCCCTGCTAGTGGGCAGAGGCGCTTCCACGTGTTGACCTATGGTTTACTGAAGGGGTTCTGTACTGCGGCCTGGGGCCTGGCTGGTCTGGACCTGGGTCTTTTGTTCTACCTTCCCAGCAGGGAAGTGTTACCCAGCAGCTCTGTGCTTGTCCTAGTTATCTCAGTATTTCTCTTGAATCCTGAGTCCTGGAGCAACATGGAATGCAGTCACCCTCTAGTCTGCCATCTTGGATCTCCCCTAGTTTTTTTTTCTTAAAATATTTCTGTAATTTTTCTGGCTAGAATTTTTAGTAGTATATTAAATAGGAGTGATGTGAGAGGATATCCTTGCTTTGTTCCAGGTTCAGAAAATGCTTTTGGTTTTTCCCCATTCAATATTATGATGTTGGCTTTGGGCTTTTTATGTATAGCCTCTATGATGTTCTCTTTCTGAGGTTGGTTTCTTCAGTGTTTTTATCTTGAATGTGTGCTGAATTTTGAATTTTGTTGAAAACTTTCTCTGCATCTATTGAGATTACTGATTTTTGTCCTTAATCTGTTTATGTGGTGAATTAACATTTACTGATTCATGCCTGTTAAACCATCCTTGCATCCTGGGGCAAAACCAACTTGGTCATAATATACAATGTTATTAATATTTGTTAAATATGATTTGCTAATATTTTATTAAGGTTTTTACATCTAAGTTCATCAAAGATGTTGGTGTGCAGTTTTCCTCCTTGATGTGTCCTTATCTGGTGTATGACTGACACTGACTTCATAGAATGAATTTGGAACTATTCCATCTCTTTCTATTTCATGGAATGATTTGAAGAGCATTGGCATTAGTTCTTCTTTAAAGGTCTGGTAGAATTTAGCTGAGAATCCATCTGGTTCTGGAACTTTCTTTGTTGTAAGATTTTTATTACTGCTTCTGTCTCATTGCTATTTTAGTCTGTTCAAGTTTTTTGTGTCCTCATTATTCAATTTTGACAGGTTGCAGGTATTTAAAAATGTATCCATTTCTTCTAGTTTTCCAACTTATTGGAATATAAAAGAGTTCAAAATAGTTTCTGATAATCCTCTGGATATCGTCTTTGGGTCTTTTCTTTTTGTTAGTTGGAGCTAAGGACTTATCAGTCTTATGATTACAAAGAACCAACTGTTTCATTGATCCTTTGCAATTTTTATTGATTTCAGTGCTAACCTTAGTTATTTCCTTCTTTTACTGGTTTTGGAATTGGTTTACCCTTTTTCAAGATCCTTGAGATGCCTTGTTGTTAGTTTAATTTTTGTGTATGTTTTTTCTTCTTTACGTTAAAGTGTAAGTGGTTTGATTATTTTTAATTTGCATGTGATGCAAGATGTGCTGTCTTTTGACTGAGTTTAGTTTGTTAGCAGTAGAGTCTCTACCCTGTGAACTTGTAGTCTCCCAGTAGATTCTCAGAACCTTTCAGAAAAATGAGATACAAACAGTAGCAACAAGTGATGCACACAATATACAGCATTTAAATAAATCCTGGTGGCAACTATAACACCACTAAACTACCACAGTTACCACTAATTGCCACAAAAACCGGAATGGTGGGATCAGCAGTTGCTAACAGCAGAAACAATAACTGTGAACTGGGTTTCGCATTAAAGTAGACAGCAGGTGCCAACTATATCACCCATAGCAGTAATAATTAAGATATCAGAACTGGCGGGGGCAGGAGTTACATAAACCAAATAGTTCTAAAAAGTTATAAAAATAACAGTTCATTAATAAGAAAGAAAATATAATAGGAAGGTGGAAGAGAGTCTGTAGTGTTCTAAATGTGAACATAGAATGCAGAAGAGATGCAAATACTTATGATTATAAGAAAGGAGGAAAATAAATAGGACAAAGAATAAGAGAATTTGACTGTTAGTGGGAGATGAAAGGGGAGAAAGAGAAAGAAATAAAATCAAACAAAAAGTTTAAACCTCAAATGACAAGGAAATGTAACCACATTAAGAATGCTAAAAATGATTAAGAAAAAGAATATATATATGTATGTATATGTTTATGTCCACAAAGCAATCAGTGCACATACACAAACACGCAAAAGGAAAACTATTTTAAATAGTGGAAGAATCTTCTCACTGAAGTATTTAAGACTGGTTGGTTACCACCTATACCCAATGTCCTTCTTTTCCATTTCTAGCACTGTGTATTGAGAGCAAGCAAGAGCAAGGGCTGGAGTTAACTCTTCCTGCTTTTGTACGTGGCCATTTGGAGTGACCTAAAACTGAGATTGGTTGAAATAGCATTCAGCTCCTCTTCTCACCAGTATAATGTAGAACAGAATGAAAGTATTGTCAATTGGAATCCTGTCTGCACAGTCCAGATTGAGGTACTTTCAGGGTGGGGCCGCTGCAGAGTTCTGTGAGGGGAGTTGTCACTGAGACTTGGTCTAATCAGGCTTTTAGGGGCTTTGTTGGGTGGTGCCTGCTCTGGAGAGATTAGATAGCACACCATGGGGCCCCAGCAGATTCCAGTCTCTCATGTGAATGTGGGTCTCGGGAGCTTCCTAACAATTGTACTCATGAATCAGGGGAGCCAGTTCTCTACACACACTGCTGCCCATGAACAGTCTTCCCAGGTTTAGTCCCTGAGTGTATTCACACCCTATTCAGATTCCTGACCCTCTTTAGCTTCCAGATTCAAAGAGAAAGCGAGTTGGACTCCCCTTCATTTTTCTGACCTGAATCCCCCTGGGCACAATTTTCTTTGTGCCTTTTTCACTCATGTTCTACTAGGTATACCCTAGGCCGCACTTTAGGTACTTACCAGAGCAGTATTGGAATGTTTGCTATGATCTGAGCTCCAGCAGCAAGTTGCAATGTGGACTCCTCAGGGTGGCTACTGTCTTAGCTTTCAACTTGCTGGTTGAGAAATACAGAGCACTTTTCCACCACCAGTTCCCTGTGCAGTCTCTGAATTAGCTAAATTAGGTTCCTTTTCTGATCTACAGGTTTTTTTCATGTCAAATGTATTGAGTTTCTCTTTTGTCCCTCCCCTCTGTGTTGCACCAGTGCAGCTACTATACCTGGGTCGACTCCAGTGTTCTTGTTCTTGACTCAGTGCACTCAGATTTCTGAGTTTTTAAGACACTAATGCTGAATTTTAGTGACATCCTTCTTTCATTACATCAGTGAAAAGCAGTAACTCCTACTGCTTGAATCTTGAATCACAGAGCAATCGAAAATGAGGTCTTCCTCTGATCAGCCACCTTAAATCTCTGTGCAGAAGTTTTTAATTTGATGCCATCCCATTAATTATTGGAATTGTATCCTGACCTTTAATCATTCTGTTGCGGAAGTTCCTGTCTGTCCTTGTATGTTGGAGTGTTGACATTATGTTTTCTTCTAGCAGTTGAAGAGTTTCTGTTCTTATTCCTATGTCTTTGATTCATTTTGAGTTGACTTTCTTTTTTGTAGGGTGAGAGATAAGCTGGGGATATAGTTTCATTCTTCTACATATGAATATCCAGTTTTCTCACCACCATTTTTTAAAGATGCTATCTTTCCTCCATTGTATCATTTTGCACCTTTGTTAAGGATCAGGTAACTATATCAGGTAATTTTGTCTCTCCTCCATTCCTTCCTTCCTTCTTCGTTTTGTATCTTTTTTTATGCCAGTACTGTTCTGTTTTTGTTACTCTAGCTGTGTAGTGTAATTTGAAGTCAGGTATTGTGATATCTTAAGCCTTGCTCTTTTTGCTTAGAATTGCCTTGTCTCTTCTTGGTATTTCAAATCAATTTTATGATTTTTCCCCCTAGTTCTCTAAAGAATGTTACTGGTAATTTTATGGGGGTTGCTTGAAATTGTACACCACTTTGGTAAAATCAGCCTCAAATTTGTAATCCCTGCTTCAGCCTCCCAAGTAACAGATTATGGTGTGTTCCATAGTGCCTGGTCGATTTTTCTGATTTTAGAAAGTTTTCAAATTATCTTAGATTTTGACCTAGAGGTTATAATATACATCCTTATTTTCCAGTCTACCACAGGTTAGTAGTGATAATTTCATTAAAAAATAGCAACTTCACTCCAATTCACTTCCCTTTCCTTCCCTTTCTTTGTGTTATTTTTGTAATATAGATTACCTCTTCATGTTACTAATTCAGTAACAGAATGTTATAAAATTTATAAGTTTTGGCACTCTTAATTTTTTTCTTATGAATTCAAGTTACTTCCTTATGGCCTATAAGAATTTTCATTGAGATTTACCGTACTTACACGAATTTTCTAAGTTCTTTGATCTTGATAGAACCTTTAAAATTTAAAGTCACTTTTTATTGGTTTTATTGAGATGTAATTCACCTGCCATGAATTTCATTATATGACTAAGTAGTTTTTAGTATATTTACAAAGTTGTGTAGTCATAACCATACTTGATTTTAGAACATTTTTACCCCAACATACCCTCTTGAGAGAATGAGAAAGATATAATCTTCTAAATGGTCTCAGAACCATAATTGAGAATTGTACCAATGTAATAAGCACACTAATTAAAATATTGAAGAGAACACAGATGGGGAAGGAAGGAGATGGTCAGTTTAAGGGTGACCTCAGGGTAGTAAAGATACTTAGTATTATCAAGGATATGAATTTTACTCACATGAAAGTAGATGTAAAGGATAGCCTAACCAAACGAAACAGCAAATAAAACCAGACATTAATCTGTTGTAGTAGTAAGTACTAAGTTGAGATATAACTCATGAAGAATGAAAGATAGGGGCTGGTGATGTGGCTCAGTGGTAGAACACTTGCCTGACGTGTGAGGCCCTGGGTTAGATCCTCAGCACCACGTATAAGTAAATAAATAAAATAAAAGATCCACTGACAACTGAAAAATATACGTATATAAAAAAGAATGAAGGATAGGTGATGAGTCTGTAGCATTAGATAGGAGTGACTTCACTGTGGTGTTAGACAGAAATGAGTTTACCGAGATCCGAGGTAAGGATCCTGGAATTTATTCTTTAGTATTGAGCCTGAAGGGAAGGGCCATAGAGGAGATCAGTCAGAGTGCTATTTTTAAAAATTCAAAGAAGAGGTAGTGTAGGCAGTGACTTTGAGAGGATGGAGAGAAGTAGCCTAACTAAAAGACACTAAATGAATTAAATTTATTTGTTTTTGTATAAAAAGTAGTCTGGGTATATTCTGAGGTTTCTGTTTAGAATGACTAGGTTATATTGGACTATTCCTTGTGAGGGAATTCAAGGAAAAGAACAGGTTCTTTTGAGAATAGTAAATTTGGTTTGTATTTTTTGAATGCAGTGGGCTATCAGAGTGTCCAAGTAGAATTTTTTTTTTTTTTAATAGGCAATAGTAGTTGTGGGGGGCCTCTCAAGAAGAGGGTTAACTGCTGGAGGAGGATGTTGGCTGTATATCAGTCAGTTACCCAAAAAACTTATCTACTCAGTAAACACACAAAAACCAATACTCATTTTAGATGAGAAGGCGCATGATCTGGCCATACCAGCTCTGGCCTCTTACAACAACTCGCTTAACTCTCTTTTATTTATAACATACAGGTAAGGGGACCAGGACTGGGAGGAGTTTGTTCTGTCATGGACAGGATAGGGTGGAGTTAGGGGAACCATTCTCTTAAGAGGGTCTATTCTAGAAGGAGACAGGGAACCACAGTGCCACATGCTTCCTGGCAGTTCCTAGAAACCAGGCCTCTCCATCCCATGGCTCAACCTAGTCTGATTCTGATAAATAAGGACAGCTTCCCACAAGTAGTCTTTTAAGAGCTCAAAACAGAAGTCTAGATTGGAATCAAGTATGTGAGAATTTGTGAAAAAGCAAGCTATGGGTTCAGAGCTATCACTCAATGTATAAAAGTCAGGTATGAATGGAGGAGGACATACTCTGAGAGATTCAAATATTTTAGGAAAGTCAATATAGTAAAATCATGAGGAGAACAGAGAAATCTGAGGTTCCACAGAGATGAGTAACTAAGGAATGAATCTCTATTGCCAAATGCCACAGGCAATTAATCTGAAAGATGAGGCCAGTGATATACCTTCACTTTATATGACCTTGGTAAATGTAGTTTCAGTGAGTTGGTACAGAATAAAATGATGGAGTGGGGAAAAAAACAACTTTTAAATACGTTTGAAGATTACATTTGACAGTTCATCTGGGCTTCTTGATGTCACTTTTCAGAGTTTACATTTGTAAAGCTAAACTCATTGGAGCTTTTATTTTTCCTCTGTACTTTGTGTCTTTTGAAAGCTGCCATCAAATAAGCAGTGCCTGAGAATTGTCCTCTTAAACGTGTGATTTCTTGAAAGTGTACTGACAAGCAAAAAAGCAAACATATTCCCCATTTCTATTAGAATGCTTTAGGTAAGTTAAGAATATTTATTAATCACTAGATTTTTAAAGTGGAAAGAATGAATATAAACCATTAAAATCCTTTTTATTAACTTTTAGCTTTATAAAAGTATTTTTAACTACTCTATTCAATCTCTATTCACACTGTGTATTTTCCATATCACATTTATATGGGTGAGAATCAGAAATGAAAAGCTCTTCTGAGGCAATATGCCTGGTGCACTTTTTAGTATGCTTTGGGATTTCATAGCAACATGACATCCAAAGCTGCTGTTAGATGTTTTTCCCTCAGCATTTTATGGATTAATATTCTGATTATTTGTGTCTTAAGAGAGGAAGGGCAGTAATTTCCTCCTCATAGGCCATGTTGCTTCTGCTCCTTAAGACAAAATGAAGCAATTAGAAAGGTGGGGAGAGAGAAAGAATGACCATATCAAATACCTGTATTTTTGCAATTCGTATTTTGTAATTTTTTTTAGTTGTATATGGCCACAGTACATTTATTTATTTATTTGTTTTTTATGTGATGCTGAGGGACAAACCCAGTGCCTCACACATGAGAGACAAGTGCTCTACCACTGAGCCACAACTCAGCCCCTTATTCAGGTAATGTAATATACATGTTTATTGTAGAAGAATTTCAAAATACATATAAGAAATTACCTTTCCTTTTTTTTTTTTTTTTTTTTTTTTTTTTTTTTACGAAATTACATTTTCAAAAACCACAAGAGACCTGAGATTTTACCCTACTTGGGAGCTGATCAGTTTTATGGATGCTGGCAGATGACACAGGATTCGTGGGGAGAGATAGAGAAATGTTTATTACTCATAGAAATAGCAGTAGCCAGAAGATCAGCATTTGTGCCTGTTTCCTGAGCCTCTCTGTTAGTTCTCTGTCACTGTGACAAAATGCCTGAGAAAACAAAGGAGGAAAAAAAAAAAGGAGAAAATTTTGGCTCATGTTTTCAGAGGTTTTGGTCCGTGGTTGGCTGGCTTCATTATTTCTGTGCCCATGGTGAGTTGTAGAATACCTTGACTAAAGGGCATGGTGAAGCAAAACTGCTTACCTCAAGGTGACTAGGAAGCAGAGAGCTAGAGAGGAAAGGACCATGGGCAAGATATAGTCCCCAAGGGCATACTCTCAAGGTACCACTCCCTTCAATTACAGATTTCATCACCTTCCAGTGATCCATTCAGCCATGGATTCATCAGTGGATAATCCCATTGATGAGGTTAGAGCCAGTCACTTCTCAAAAGTCCTACCTCTGCACATTGCTGCTTTGGGGACCAAGCCTTTAACATGTGAACCTTTAGGGTACAGGTTTTCTCTTCTGTTCATAAGCCAGTTTTTAATTATGCAGGCTTTCTAAGAAAATTATCAATTTTTCCAAGCAAGTTTTCTAGTAGTATAAAGAAGAAAAAATGTGGTTTTATAACTTTAATACCCACTCTGGAATTGTGCTTAAGTGTAATACCTATCTTTTTTCTCTTTCGTTTTCACAATTAAACTTGCCACAAGTTTGTTTATTCTCTTGTTCTTTTAGGATGACCTTTGCTTTTATCGATAGTCTTTTGCTTCATAACCTAGTTTAGACATATGTTTGAGTGGTGGGTTTCAGTATAGAACAGGAGAGTAGGATACCTTGACTTGACTGGGTAGGTACATAAAATGCCGGGGTCCAGTCCTAGCAGGTGTCGGAGGGGTCTAGGTGGATGGGAGGCTGAATCTCTCTATTTTTCTGCCAGTCTTTTTATAGATATTTTTCTTTAGTAACGATTATATCATTTTTGGTTAGTTTAAAAGAAGAAAAACCTTCAAAAGTACAATCTATGCTTCTTCTCAAAGTACACATTCTCTCTGTATGACAGTCCAGACCAAAACAATCTTATTTCCCAGCTACAGTAAAACAACCTTGTCTCCCAGCTAAACTAAAACAACCTTTTCTTTCAGCTAAACTGAGGGCACCATGATCTGCCAGCCTTTAACCTTCAGAACAAACACGTTACTAGATTTTCTGAGAAACCACCCCCACCATGAACTCCAGTGTTTAACAGTGAGAAACTTTTACTATTATTAAAGGGCAAAGAAATCAACTTATAGTTAATATTTAGTCTATTCTAATTTCATATAGTAGCAGACTACAATCTTATTCTGATTCTTAAAGAATTAGACTAAACATAGGAAAAGCACAAATTATATTTATGACTAACCTGAATGTTTTTATTATGTGAAGTATCTCTAGAATCAACTATTGAAACTAAGAAAGCAAAAAAGGCTAAACACGACATCCATGCTCAGAGGAATGCCTCTTTATCCATCTATTATTATACTAAAGCGATCACAGGCTCCTTTTAACTTGAACACAGCTACAGTTGTTTATTTTCATATATTTTATCTCTGTACTACTACCAGATTTTTATTGTGCACTATTTTGTGTCCCAATATAGTAAAACCTTCCCAATGTTTTTCCAATAAGTTTCTAAATGATGTATTGATTATTAATATTAAAAAGCAACTACACATGGAGACATGCCACGCCTATGGCCCCCAAGAGGGTGGACGATCAACAGAATGGTGTCAAGTGTTGAGTCCTTTATTCCAACAGACCTTGTCAAGTGTCGGATCCTCTACTCCAACAGACCGTGTCAAGTGCCAGAGTGGCAGGAAATAGATGATATATTTTCTTTTTCCAAATTGAATTAGAAATTTACTTTTGTTTCTCTGATGTAAGGAAGTGTGGTAGTCTCCTACTAAACTGGATAGATTAACTTTTGGTTCCTTCCATCCAAGTATATTTATTTATTTTTTTTAACTTTTGGTTGAATGTTTTTAAATGCTGACAGTCATATGTTGCTTGTGACTGTGAACTTAGTTTGACATCTAAAGTTAACAAGGATTTTTATTCATTTTTTATATTTAATCTTTTTATGATGCATTATAATAGTGGAATTCATTATGCCATATTTGTACATGCACAAACATAATTTGATTAGTCTCATTCCTTAGTATGTTTCACAAGGTGACTGGGAAGCAAAGGGCTTTCCTCCTCCCTTTCCCTCTTCCCTCCTCCCATCTTCAAGATCCCCATTCCTCCTCTGTTGGATTCCCTTCTATTTCTGTGAGATTGGTTCTCTTTCTCTAGCTTCCACGTGAGAGAAAAATCCTATCCTTGGTTTAATGAGTATGGATTATTTCACTTAGCATGATGTTCTCTGCTTTCATCCATTTAGTAGCAAATGACATAATTTTCATTCTTTATGGCTCAGTAAAACTCCATTGTGTATATATACCACATTTTCTTTATCTGTTCATCTGTTCATAGGCACATGGACTGGTTCGAAACTTGACTATTGTGAATGTGCTGCTCTGAATCTTGTTATGTGTACAACACTATATTATGCTGATTTTAGTTCTTTTGGTTAAATACCCAGTTAGTTTTATAGCTAGGTCATATGGGTGGATCCCATTTCTAGCTTTTGAGAATTCTCTATACTGCTTTCCAAAGTAATTGTACCAATTTACAGTTGTACCAACAATGTATAACTATACCTCCCCCACCACATCCTTGCTGGTAGTTGTTATTTCTACTCCTGCTTTGCCATTCTTACTGGGATGAGGTGAAATCTCAGTATGGTTTTGATTTGCATTTCCCTGATTGCAAGATGCTGTACATTTTTTTTATACATTTGTTGGCTATTTGTATTTCTTTTGAGATATGTCAGTTTAGCTTGTTTGCCAGTATATTGATTGGGTTATTTTATATGTGTTCGTGTTAATATTTTTGTTTGTTTTTTATATGTTATGGATATTAATCCCCTATGACATGTAACTGGAAAAGATTTTCTCTCATTCTGTAGTCTCTCCCTTCATACCTTTGTTTCCTTTGCTGTGCACAAGTTTTTAAATTTGATGCCATCCCACTCATTGGATCTCAGTTTTGTTCTTGAGAGTCAGGAGTCTTACTAAGGCAGGCAGTGCCTGTTCCTGTATAAGGGAGTGTTTACACTGTTTTCTTCTAGCACTTGCAGTGTTCTGGTTTAATTCCCAGGTCTTTGATACACTGAGTTGATTTTTACTCAGCATGAGTGGGACATAACATCATTTTATTCTGCACGTGGATATCCAATTTTCCTGGTACCCTTTGTTACAAAGGTTATCTTTTCTCCAATTTTTTTTGAGCATTTTTTTCAGGGTCAGATGATTGAATTCATATGTATTTGTCTCATGTATTCTATTTTATCAGTCTTCATGTCTGTTTTTATGCCAGTAATATGCTGATTTTGTTACTATTGTTACTATCACTCTGTAGTACCATTTGAGATCAGGTATTTTATGCCTCTATCATCACTCTTTTTTAGGGGACTGGTACCAGGGATTGAACTTGGGGGTACTCAACCACTGAGCCACATTCCCCAACTATATTTTGTATTCTATTTCGAGACAGGGTCTCACTGAGTTGCTTAGCACCTCACTTTTGCTGAGGATGGCTTTGAACTTGTGATCTTCCTGCCTCAGCCTCCTGAGCCACTGGGATTACAGGTGTGTGCCACCACACCCAGCTCTTATCATCACTCTTATTGCTTAGTATTTCTTTGGCTATTCTGGGTCTTATGGTCTTCCATGTAAATTTTAGGACTTTTGGGGGGGGGTTGTCATTGGTATTTTAATGTAATCACATTGAATCTGTCAATTGCTTTTGGTCATATGTGCATTTTGACAATACTAATTCTGCCTAACAAAAAACGTGGGAGGTCTGTTTAACTCCTAAGGTCTTCTTCAGTTTCCTCCATCAGTGTTCTGTACTTTTCAGTGTATAGGTCTTTAACTTTCTTAGTTAGATTTATGCCCAAATGTTTGATTTTATTTTGAGGCTATTGTGAATGTAATTGTTCTTAGTTTTTTTTTCCTCAGCATATTGATTATTGGAGTATAGGAAAGCTATTGATAGTTGTATATTGATCATTTATCCTACTTTGCTGAATCTATCAGCTCTATATGCCCCTTGGTGGAGGTTTTATGTGTCTTCTAAAGTACAAGTACTTTAGCTTTCTTTTTCTTTTTTTGTATTCAGTTTCCTTCATTTGCCTGATTACTCTGACTAGAATTTCACAAACTGTATTGAATATGAGCAGAAATCATGTCATGTTCTTGATTTTTTGAGAAAACTTTTTCATTATTTCTCCATTTAGTATGATGTTGACTGGATGTGTTGTATATAGCCTTTATTATGTTGTGATAAGTGCCTTATCTCACTAACTTCTTCAGTGTTTAAATGGGTGCTGAATTTTGTTGAAGGCTTTTTCTGCATCTGTTGAGATGACGATGTGATTCTTGTCCTTAATTCTATTTATGTGGTAAATTACAATTATTGATTTACATCTGTTGAACCCATCTTGCACCCCAGGGATGAAATCATTTGATCATAGTGTATAGTCTTCATTGTGTTTTTGAATGCAGATTTCTAATATTTTAATAAGAACTTTGGCTTCTGTGTTCATCAGGCATGTTGGACTGTAGTTTTCATTCTTTGTTGTGTCTTTGTCTGGTTTTGGCATCAGGGTGACACTGGCTTCATAGAATGCATTTATGAGTATTTCCTCTCTATTGCATGGAATAATTTGAAAGTTGATATTATTTCTTCATTAAAGGTCTGGTAGAACTCAGATATCTGAGTTTTTGGTACTCATCTTTATTGGAAAGCTTTTAATTACTGCTTCAGTCTCATTGCTTGATATTGGTCTATTTCTTTTTTTTTTTTTTACATGTTTTTATTGGTCCATTTTGGTTATAAATGACATAGAATTTATTTTGACATAATTATAAAAGCAAAAGATATAATTTATTCTAATTCAGACCCCAGTATCTTTCTCGCTTCCTCCCACCCTTGTTCCCTTCCCTCTACTCCATTGATCTTTCTGCTATTATAATTTTTTTAAATTGGTGTATTGTGTGTGTACATGATGGTGAGATTCACTGTGGTATATTCATGTGTACAGAGAAATGTTAGGTCAGATTAATTTCACTGTCTTTCTTCATCTTATCCCTCCTCCCTTCCATTCATTCCCTTTGTCTACTCCACTCATCTTTCTTCTGTTCTTTTTTTTAATCCCCCTGCTTATTTTGGATTAGCTTCCACATATCAGAGAAAACATTCAACCTTTGGCTTTTTGGAACTGGCTTATTTCACTTAGTATAATAGTCTCCACTTCCATTCATTCTTCTTTATGACTGAATAATACGAATAATACTCCTTTGTGTGTGTGTGTGTGTGTGTGTGTGTGTGTGTGTGTATAGTTTAGCTATTGTGAATTTTGCTGCTATAAAATAGCTGTGTCACTGTACTATGCTGATTTTTAATCCTTTGGAGTAGGATAGCTGGAGCAAATGGTGATTTCAATCCTAGTTTTTACGGGTATCTGCATACTGCTTTCCAGAGTGGTTGCACCAGTATGTAGTTCCACCAGCAACGTATGAGTATACACTTACCCCCTACCCCGCCACATACTCACCAAATTTATTGTGACTTGCATTCTTAATAATTGCCATTCTGACTGGAGGAAGATGAAGTCTCTGTGTAGCTTAGTCTGCATTTCTCTAATTGCTAGAGATGTTGAATATTTTTTCATACATTTGTTGATCATTTGTATTTCTTCTTTTGAGAAATGTCTGTTCATTCCTCTCTCCATTTATTGATTGGATTAAGTTCTTTTTGAGTTCTTTGTATATCCTATCTTATTGGAATGTGAATTTTCAAAATAGTTTCTGAAGATCTTCTTGATTTCAATTGTGTCTGTGATGGTATTTCTTTTTTCAGCTCAGATTTTGATAATTTGAGTTTTTCCCCCTTTGGTTAGTTTGGATAAGGGTTTATCAATTTTGTTTATCCTTTGGAGAAAAAAACAACTTTTTGTTTTGTTGATCTTTTGTATTGTTTTTTAATCTTAATTTCATTGATTTTGGCTCTGGTTTTGTTTCCTGTCTTCTACTGATTTTGGTATTGGTTTGTTCTTTTGCTCAGGCATTGAGCTGTAAGATTAGATTATTTATTTGATATCTTTCTGTTCTTTTACTGCCTGAGCTCAATGCTATGGAACTTCCCCCTTAGAAGTACCTTCATACTGCCTCAGAGATTTTGATTCATTATATCACTTCTCACTTACCTCTAGGTACTTTTTTATTTCTCCCTTAATTTCTTCTGCTAGCCCTTCATTCTTCACAAATGTATTATGTAATCTCCAGGTGTTAGAGTGGTTTTTATTTTTTATCTTACCGATTTCTAATTTCATTCCCTTTTGATCTGATAGTACAAGGTATTAGCTCAATTTTTTGTATTTGCTGAGATTTGCTTTGTGACCTAAAATATGAACTATTTCAGAATATTTTCTATGTACTGCTAAGAAGAAAGTAAATGACTATTGATGGATGAAATATTCTATAACTGTCTATTAGGTCCAAATTATTAATTGTATTTTTTACTTCTGTTGAATTTTCACTTAGTTTTTGTTTGAATGATCCATTCAGTGATAAGAGAAGTGTGTTAAAGTTACCCAGTATTATTGTATTGTGCTCTAATGTATTCTTAATATTGAGAATGTTTTGTTATATGTACACAGATGCTCCATTGTTTGGGCCATAAATAGTTAAAACTGTTATGTCGTGTTGAGGTATGATTCCATTAAACAGTATGAAATGACTTTCTTTGTCGCTTGTGATTAATTTTGGCTTGAAATCTACTCTGTCTGATAGGAGAATAGAAACCATGTTTATGAGATCCATGTGAATGGTATGTTTTTTTTCCGCCCTTTAACCTTCAATTTCTAAATGTCGTTGCCTATGAGGTGAGTCTTTTGTTGACAACATATTGTTAGGTCTTGTTTTTTAATCCAATTTGCTAGTCTGTGTCTTTTGATTGAACAGCTTATATCATTGACATTCAGTGTTATTATGACATGATTTCTATTTCCTGGTATTCTGATTTTTTTCTACAATTAAAATTGAATTTGATTCTCCTTTCTAGGGTAATTCTTCCCCACGCTGTTTTTCACTTTTATTTTCTTCATTTTTTTTAATTCATTTTTTTTTGTAAACAAATGGGATACATCTTGTTTCTCTGTTTGTACATGAAGTAGAGGCATATCATTTGTATAATCATACATTTCCCTAGGGTAATAGTTTTTGATTCATTCTGTTATTTTTTTTCTCCCCCCCCACCTCTCCCACCCCTCTTATCATTCTATGCAGTCCCTCCTTCCTCCATTCTTGCCCCCCTCCCACACCCCATTATGTGTCATCATCAGCTTATCAGCGAGATCATTAGTCCTTTGGTTTTTTGAGATTGACTTATCTACTTAGCATGATATTCTCCAATTTCATCCACTTTCCTGCAAATGCCATAATTTTATTATTCTTTATGGCTGAGTAATATTCCATTGTGTGTGTGTGTGTGTATATATATATATATATATATATATACACATACCACAGTTTCTTTATCCATTCATCAATTGAAGGGCATCTAGGTTGGTTCCGCAATCTGGCTATTGTGAATTGAGCAGCTATGAACATTGATGTGGCTGTATCTCTTTAGCATGCTGATTTTAAGTCCTTTGGGTATAGGCCAAGGAGTGGGATAGCTGGGTCAAATGGTTGTTCCATACCAAGTTTTCTAAGAAATCTCCATACTCCTTTCCAGAGTGGCTGCACTAATTTGCAGCCCCACCAGCAATGTACGAATGTACCTTTTTCTCTACATCCTCGCCAACACTTATTGTTGCTAGTATTCTTGATAATCGCCATTCTAATTGGGGTGAGATGGAATCTTAGGGTGGTTTCGATTTGCATTTCTCTTATTACTAGAGATGTTGAACATTCTTTCATACACGTGTTGATTGCTTGTAGATCTTCTTCAGTGAAGTGTCTGTTCATTTCCTTAGCCTATTTGTTGATTGGGTTATTTGTATTCTTAGTGTAGAGTTTTTTGAGTTCTTTATATATTCTGGAAATTAGTGCTCTGTCTGAAGTATGAATGACAAATATTTTCTCCCACTCTGTAGGTTCTCTCTTCGCTGATTGTTTCCTTTGCTGAGAGAAAGCTATTTAGTTTGAATCTATCCCAATTATTGATTCTTGTTTTATTTCTTGTGCTATGGGAGTCCTGTTAAGGAAGTCTGATCCTAAGCCAACAAGTTGAAGATTTGAACCTACTTTTTCTTCTATAAGATGCAGGGTCTCTGGTCTGATTCCAAGGTCCTTGATCCATTTTGAGTTGATTTGTGCAGGGTGAGAGGGGTTTAGTTTCATTCTGTTGCATATGGATTTCCAGTTTTCCCAGCACCATTTGTTGAAGAGGCTATCCTTTCTCCATTGCATATTTTTGGCACTTTGGCTAGTATGAGAAAATTGTATTTGTTTGGGTTTGTGACAATGTCCTCTCTTCTGTACCATTGATCTACCTGTCTATTTTGGTGCAAATACCATGCCGTTTTTGTTACTATAGCTTTGTAGTATAGTTGAAGTTCTGGTATTGCGATACCCCCTGCCCTGCTAAGGATTGCTTTAGCTATTCTGGGTTTCTTATTCTTCCAGATGAATTTCATGGCTACTTGCTCTCTTTCTGTAAGGTACATCATTGGGATTTTAATTGGAATTGCATTGAATCTGTATAGCACTTTTGGTAGTATGGCCATTTTGACAATGTTAGTTCTGCCTATCCAAGAACATGGGAGATCTTTCCATCTTCTAAGGTTTTCTTTAATTTCTTTCTTTAGTGTTCTGTAGTTCTTGCTGTAGAGGTCTTTCACTTTTTTGTTAGATTGATTCCCCAGTTTTTAGGGGAAATGCTTTCAATTTTTCACCATTTATAGTGATATTGGCCATGGGCTTAGCATAGATGGCCTTTACAATGTTAAGGAATGTCCCACTATCCCTATTTTTTCTAGTGTTTTGAGCATGAAGGGATGCTGTATTTCATCAAGTGCTTTTTCTGCAGCTATCGAAATAATCATGTGATTTTTGACTTTAAGTCTGTTGATATGGTGAATGACATTTATTGATTGCTGAATGTTGAACCAACCTTACATCCCTGGGGTAAAACCCACTTGATTGTGGTGCACTATCTTTTTAGTATAGTTTTGTATGCGATCTGCTAAGATTTTGTTGAGAATTTTTGCATCAATGTTCATTAAGGATATTGGTCTGAAATTTTCTTTCTTTGATGTGTCTATGTCTGGTTTAGGTATCAGGGTGATATTGACTTCATAGAATGAGTTTGGGAGGGCTCCCTTCTCTTCTATTTCATGAAATACTTTGAGAAGTATTGGAATGAACTCTTCTTTAAAGGTTTTGTAGAGCTTGTCTGAGAACCCATCTGGTCCCGGACTTTTCTTGTTGGTAGACTTTTGACGACTTCTATTTCATTACTTGAAATTGATCTATTTAAATTGTGTATGTCCTCCCAGTTGAGTTTAGGTAATTCATGTCTCTAGAAACCTGTTGATGGCTTCGAGATTTTCTATTTTGTTGGAGTATACATTTTCAAAATAGCTTCTAATTATGTTTTGTATTTCACTCGTCTGTCGTGATAGTTCCTTGTTCATTCTGAATTTTAGTAATTTGAGTTTTCTCTCTTCTTCTCTTTGTCAGTGTGGCTAAGGGTTTATCAATTTTGTTTACTTTTTTAAAGAACCAATATTTATTTTGTCAATTTTTTTCTGTTGTTTCTTTTGTTTCAATTTCATGGATTTCAGCTCTGATTTTAACTATTTCCTATCTTCTAGTCCTTTTGGTGTTGCTCTGTTCTTCTTTTTCTAGGACTTTGAGCTGTAGTGTTAGGTCATTAATTTGTTGAGTTTTTTTTCTTCTTTTATTGAATGCAGTCCATGAAATAAATTTTCCTCTAAGTACTGCTTTCATAATGTTGCAGAGATTTGGATACGATGTTTCTTTGTTCTTATTTACCTCTAAGAATTTTTAAATTTCCTTCCTGATGTCTTCTGCTATCCATTCATTATACAATAGCGTATTATTTAATCTCCAGGTGTTGGAGTAGTTTCTGGTTTTTACTCTGTCATTTATTTCTAATTTCAATCCATTATGATCTGATAGAATACAAGGTAGTATCTCTATCTTCCTGTACTTGCTAACATTAGCTTTGTGGCAGAAAATATGGTCTATTTTAGAGAAGGAACCATGTGCTGCTGAGAAGAAAGTGTATTTATTCTTTGTTGGATGGTATATTCTATAAATGTCCGTTCAGTCTAAATTATTGATTGTGTTATTGAGATCTATGGTTTCTTTGTTCAATTTTTGTTTGGAGGATCTGTCCAGTGGTGAGAAAGTTGTGTTAAAATCATCTAGTATCATTGTGTTGTGGTCTATTTGATTTCTGGAATTGAGAAGGATTTGTTTGACGTACATGGCTGAGCCACTGTTTGGGGCATAGATTTTTATGATTGTTATGTCTTACTGATTTATGCTTCCCTGAAGAAGTATGAAATGTCCTTCTTTATCCCTTCTGAGTAGTTTTGACTTGAAGTCCATATTATCTGATATGAGGATGGATACTCGTTTTTTTTTTTTTTTTTGCTGAGTCCATGTGCATGGTATGTTTTTTCCCATCCTTTCACCTTTAGTCTGTGGGTATATTTTTCTATGAGATGAGTCTATTGCAGGCAGCAAATTGTTGGATCTTTCTTTTTAATCCAGTCTGCCGGACTATGTCTTCTGATTGATGAGTTCAGGCCATTAACATTTAGGGTTATTATTGAGATATGATTTGTATTCCCAATCATTTGGCTCATTTTTTTTTTTTTTACACGTCTTGATTTATTCTTTATTTGGCTGTTGCTTTAGGGTACTTCTTCATTTTTCTGATTTACATTGTTGTTTTTTTATCTCTTCTTTATGGAATATTTTGCTGAAAATGTTCTCTAATGCTGGCTTTCTATTTGTAAATTCTTTTAGCTTTTGCTTATCATGGAAGGATTTTATTTCATGATCAAATCTGAAGGTAAGTTTTGCTGGGTATAAGATCCTTGGTTGTCATCCATTTTCTTTCAGGACTTGAAAAAATGTTCCAGTCCCTTCTAGCTATTAGGGTCTGTATTGAAAAATCAGCTCACATCCATGTTGGTTTCCCCCTGAATATAATTTGATTCTTTTCTCTCGCGGCCTTTAACATTCTATCATTAGTTTATATGTTAGGCATTTTCATTACTATGTGCCTTGGTGTGGGTCTGTTGTAATTTTGTGTATTTGGGGTCCTATAAGCCTCTTGAACTTGATTTTCCATTTCATTCTTCAGATTTCAGAAATATTCTGATATTATTTTGTTGAATAGATTGTTCTTTCCTTTGGTTATTTCTCTAAGCCTTCCTCAATCCCAATAATTCTTAAATTTGGCCTTTTCTTGATATCCCATAATTCTTATAGATTCTTTTTTTGATTTCTTACCATCTTCTGTTTGGTCCACTTCGTTTTCAAGATTAAATATTTTGTCTTCAATATCTGAGGTTCTGTCTTCCAGGTATTATATCCTATTGGTTATGCTTTCTATGGAGTTTTTAATTTGGTTTATTGTTTCTTTCATTTCAAGGATTTCTGTTTTGTTTTGTTTTTTTCAATATCTCTAACTCTTTATTGAAATGATCTTTTGCTTCCTGTATTTGCTCTTTTAACTGTGGATTGGTGTGATCATTCAATGCCTGCATTTGCTCTCTCATCTCATCATTCAATGCCTGCATTTGCTCTTTCATCTCTTCATTTGATTCCCTGATTGTTTTAATTATGTGCATTCTGAACTCCCTTTCTGACATTTCTTCTGCCATGCTGTCATTGGATTTTATTGCTATACCATCTAGGTTTGTTTGGGACATTTTTTTTTGCTTGTTTTCTCATATTGCTTCGGTATCTACCCCTCGAGTAGTGAAACTCTGGGATATTGCAGATTTTTTCTATTGACTAATATTGTCTCTGTAGATTTCCAGTAACTCACCTCTTACTCTTCAGTAGCCTGAAATCTTGGAGGAACTTGATAATGCCGTGGCCCACTAGGAATTTGCCCCTCTAGGGTTGGTGGCCTTCGTGTGGGGTATATTCCCTGTCAGTGGGCAAAGGTTCCTCAACTTGTTGACTGATGGTTAGCCAGAGGGTGACTAGACAGCATACTGGGGCATGTCTCATCTGGGCACAGGTCTCTGGTTCTCCTGCCCTGGTGGGAAAGCCTCTCCCAGCAGGGAAGACTCACCGGGTGGGGAAGTTTCGCTTGGTAGCTCTCCTCTGAGCAGTTCCCTTCCGTCCAGAACTACCACCTGAACTGGGAAGTCCTCCTCTGTTATATTCCCAGTGGTCTTGATCTACCGCCTCAGCTTGGTAGCCTGTCCCTGTGAGGGATTCCCTCTCTGAGCAGCCCTCCTCTGCTATGTTCCCTGGGGACTGGAACTACTGCCTGGGCCTCGGACCCTTACTCTGCATCGAAGCCTCTCACTGTGTGGCCCTCTTCTGCAGTTCTCCCGGTTGACTGGGTTCTCGGCTCCAGCAGGGGAGTCTTACTGGGCCACTCTAATCCATGAAGTTCCCTGTGTTTCAGGACTACTGCCCCATCCGGGGAGCCTGACCAGTGGGAGAGACTCACCCAGTGTCTCTGAGTTGGTCCCAAGTCTCTCGGTACGTCCTCTTCTTGGCTCTTGAGTCTTGTCAAAGGTCCTCTGGCCTCCTGTATGTGTCTCAGGAAGGGAGCTGCCCTTCCAATGATGATGGCCACGCCCTCAGGAATAATTGGAAATGCTTGCACCAGCCTATAAAGAGGTCTCTGCCTAGCTCTGCGATGCAGGTGGGCTGGCTGGTCTGCCGGCTTGCTCCGCCATAGCAGCAGACCTTGGTGTGGTGGTCAGGTGGTGTCGCCCAGTAATGGGGTCTGTGTGTGGCCTGATGGTTGGGCGGGTAGGCTGCCTACCGCCTAGCTCTGCTAGGCAGGCGGGTTGGGTGCCCACCTGCTATCTCCGCGGTGCAGGTGACCTGACTTAACCGCCAGCTCACTCTGCAACTGCGACCCACTGGTGATGGCACCGCCTCCGGTGCAGGGTCAGGTGGGGTCCCTCAGTGATGGTGTCTGTCTCATTTTTATTTTTCATTTAATGAAACATTAAGTATGTTTTGAAGTGCATGCTTCCTTTATGAATTTTTTAACTTTGTTCATCATGGAAGGTTTTCATATGTTAAACATTTTCATAGTGATGTGTCTTGGAGTGGATCTCTTGTGTTTTGTATATTTGGAGTCTTATGTGCCTCCTGTTTGTGCATTTCTATTTCATTCTTATGGTTTGGAAAGTTTTTCTTGTTTTATTGAAAAGCTTGTGCATTGCCTTATTTTGTTTTTCAGAGCCTTCATCTATCACAGTGAATTTTAAATTTGGCCTTTTAATGTTATCTCAGATTTCTCTTAACATGTTCTTTTTATGTTCAACTTTATTTTGAATATTATATATTTTGTCTTAGAGGCCTGAAAATACATCTTCAGAGTGGTCTTATCTATTGGTGATGCTTTCCATTGAATTTTTAATATGATTTATTGATTCCTTCATTTCAAGGATTTCCATTTGGTTCTTTTTTTGGAATTTCTCTTTATTGAAGTGATCTTTCAGTTCCTGTGTTTTTTCTCAGTTTAACTGTGAACTTTCTAAATTCCTTTTCTCACATTTCCTCCACTGTGGTGTCAGTAAAGGCTTTTGTTGAAACATTATGAGTTGTTTAGGATGATTTTTTTAGTTTGATTTTTTTCATATTTTAGTATGTCTACCCATTTATTGGTATAATTCTGACTTCTTTTTTTTTTAAGTGAAGGACTACTTTGTGAGCCTCTTTTTAAGAGCCCTGGGTTGAGTGAATATTCAGATGTTATTTTAAGTCAGTGTGTGACCTCTGCTCATCTCAATATCAGCACTACTCTAAGAGATACCACTGAGTCCTATTTACTATAATCACTTCTGAGCTAAGCCTCATTCTGTTTGATAACACAAAGTTGTTATTCAACTTGTTGCAATTGTTCTTTGCAGTTCCTGAAATTCAGGCCATAAACCTATAATAAAGTTTTGGAACAGATCAAAAATTAGTTGTTAAATAAACTTACTATAACCTTAAGTGAGGGCTAAGAGGAGGGATGAAAGAAAGACTGGGCAAATAGGAGAGGGAAGTAGGTTGGGGGAAGCTATTAAAGGGTAATTTACACCAAGGTGGAAAGGAGAAATAGATGAAAGCTCAAGAGGATGAGCAGGGGGCAAGAGAAGCCAGGTATAAACTAGAGTTGGAAAAATAAGAAGATCGATTCCAGTTAATGCTTTAAATTGTTACATGAAATACAGTCAGATGGGTTGAAGGTGCTGTATTGACTATTGGGTTAACAAATGTTGTTCAAGTTAAGGAGTTATTTATAAGATCAGTGTTGACATGAGAGTTGTTTATAGTATACTATGTCAAGGTGAAGAAAGTTTTTGTTGAATCTTGATTTGGATTTCATTGGGGTTTGAACCTTTAGCAGTTGTCCATCATCAGTCTTGGACTGTGGAACTCTCATGATTTGCAGGGCCCAGGAGCCAATTCTCTCATTGCTGTGAACCTTCTGCAGCAGTTTCTGGTTTGTCAGCTCAGGGACTATAGCTTACTGCTCAGAGGGTGCAGTGTTGTGAGTTGTCTGTTTCTATTGTGTGCAGTAGTTCAGGATGCAGGCTCTGAAGTGCCTCTGTGTTTGGTGTGGATCACTGTGTATCTGTTCCCCTCTACTGGGTTCTCTTTGTGGTAGTGGAAGATCCTTGGGGCTGTCTATGAGTGCAGGAAAAATCTGGTTGTGGATTTTCCATGGGTGATTTCTCAATTCTTCTTTTCCTTCATTGCTTCCTTATGGTGTTGTGAGTAGATCACCACCTCATGCCTAACTCATTTCTGCTGTCTTCCATACATCTGTTTAGGTATTTATTATCCTCTTAGTTCAATTTGGGTAGGTCATATATGTCTAGAAATTTGTCAATTTCTTCTGCATTTGCTAGTTTATTGGAATATAAGTTTTCAAAGCAGCCTGTAGTTACTCTTGAGTTTCATGAATGTGTGTGGTGATATCTCCTTTTTCATGTCCATTCATGTTGATTTAGGTCTTCTCTTTCATGGGTAGTTCAACTAGTGGTTTATCAATCTTACTTACCTTTTTAAGAACCAATACTTTCTTACATTTTTTTTTTTTAATTTCATTACTTCCCTCTGATCTTAATTATTTCCTGTCTTCTACTGGTAATGGAATTAGTTTGTTCCTGCTTTCTAGGACCTTGAGTTGTAACATTAGATTGTTCATTTGGGATCTTTGTTCTTTTTAATGTAGTACTTAATATTTTAACCTTGCCTTAGATCCTTCATAGTGCTACAGAAAATTTGATATGTTGTATCACAATTCTTATATCTTCTAAGAATTTTTTAAATATCTCTTCTAACTTCTTCAATTTACATGTGATTATGTGGTTTTTATAGTTTTTCTTGCTGTTGATTTCTAATTTCATTTCATTTTGATGTGGTAACTTACAAGGGATTGTCTTTTTAAATTTTTTGTGTTTTCTGAGACTTGCTTTGTAATTAAAATAATGTCCATTTTGGAGATGGTTCCATGAGCTGCCAAGAAGGTACTGTTGGATAAAATGTTATATGGATGTCTGTTAGGTCCATAAGTATCTTGATTTTATGTCTGGACAACCTGTCTATTGGTGACGAGGGTGTGTTGAAATTGCCCAGTATTACTGTATTGGGATCTATTGGGATGTTAATATCAAGAATTGTTTTTTTTTTTTTTTTTCATGTAATTAGGTGCACCAAGGTTGAGGCATAAACATATACTATTTTTATATCTTCTTATTGGCAGTTTCCCCTTTACCTTTATGTTGTAACCTTCCTTGTCTTTCTTGATTAAATTCTGCCTGAAATGTGCTTTGTTGGATGTGAAAATAGCTACTACTACTTGTTTTCAGAGTCAGTTTGCATTGAATATCTTTTTTCATTCTTTTACTTTGACCTGTTGTTGTCTTTTCCTTTCATGAGTTTCTTGCAAACAGCATTTAGTTGGATCTTGTTTTTAAATCCACTTCACCAAGTCTGTGTCTTAAGTGGAGAATGGAGACCCATTTACATTTAGAGTTATTATGAAAGGCGATTACTGTTTCCTGACATTTTGCTTTGTTTCATATACTGAATTTAGTCTTAATCTAGTTAAGCAATCCTTAATTGCTTTTCTTGTGAGTGCCATCCACTCGGGAGCTCTAAGATTTGTTTTTGAGTTATTCCATGTATAGTTTATCTTTAAACATTTTGTGTGGTGCTGGCTCAGTAATCATGAATTCTTTTACTTTATCCTTACTGTGGATAGTTTTTATATTCTCTTCAGTTTTGAATAATAGTTTTGCTGCATATAGCAATCTAGTTTGGCAGTTGTTTCTGTATTTGTTTTTTCTTTTTTTCCAAGCTTGGGTTCTCTCATTTAAGCCTTAGATTTTAGAGTGTTAGCTGAGAAGTCAGATTTAAGCATTATTGACTTACATCCAAATGTGACTTGACGTTTTTTTCTTTTGCATCTTTTAATATTCTATTATTCTCCATCATAGACATTTTGATTATGATTCCTCTTGGAAAGGTTCTTTTTTGATCTTGTCTGTTTGGGGTACTATATGCATGTTGTATATGAATGTTTATATCATTTCTAAGGTTTGTACAGTTTATTTATTTTTTTCAGTAAAAAGATTCTGAATACCTTGAACCTATATCTCCAAGCCTTTTTCAGTTCCAGTGACTCTCAAGTTTGATCTCTTCATGTCCCAGCATTCTTCTGTATTCTTGCCATTGCCTTTTTTTCTTTACTGTGTCTGAGTGTTCGACCTGAAGTTCTATTTTCTGTGAAGTCTATCCTATTGGTGATATTTCAGGTGAATTTATTTGATTTATTATGTCTTTAATTTCAAAAATTTTGGTTTCTTTTCAGAATCTCTCTTTGTTGAAATGGCCTTTTTACCTTGTTTGTTTTCTCTCTTAATTTGTTCCTTAGATTTTTTTTTAGCTCATTAATCATTTCAATAATCCTTTTTTTTTTTTTTTTTTTTTTTTTTTTTTTGCAGACTTTCTCTGGAATTTCATTCCCTTCATTATCTTTGCATTTCTTAGTTGGGTGATGATAAATTTGGTGTGTGTACTTGTACATCTGTTGAAATGAAGTTCTCTTCCTCTCACAAGAGGTCCTTTGTTGAGTATCTGTTGTAATAAGCCATGTGCTTTTGGTGTATTTTAGCTTCAACACATAGGCTCATCTTAAAGTGTAAATTTCAACCTTCAATGGCTGCCAGTTTACCACTTGCACAACTGCTGTTGTAATTCAGCTGTGCAACAATGTGTTCCTGTGAGATGCTGTGTTGTAGCTTCTCTCTGTTTTTGTTGTAGAAGCAGATGTCCATGAGTGGGACCTGAATTCACCTCTTTATAGCCTTTTTTACTTGTGGCCTGGGTACTGGTTTAGGAGTTTTGTATCTAGTCTGTGTGTTAAAATGTTGTTGAAGCTTGAGCAGGGGTAGTTTGTGTGTGGAGCAAGGTATACTGTCTCTTGATTGGTTTGTGTGTATAGTTCATTAGCAGAGTCTCTACCCCATGAACTTATAGTGTCCTAGTAGATTCCTAACCATTCACAGAAAAGGGGGATACATACAAAAACATTAAATAATATGCAGCATTAAAATAAATACCCATTGCCTGTTGGGGCCTCTATGACACTACTGCAGAAACAAGAATGGCAGGGTCAGCAATTAACAACAACAGCAGTAAACAGTGATGAACTAGGCCTAGCATTAAAATAAACACGCATCAACTATACCATTTACAGTACTAATAACTGTGACAAAGTGAACGGTGGGGACAAATTATATAAACTAAAGAGGTCTAAAATACAGTAAAATTATAATTCATTAGGATAAAAGAAAATGGGGTAGGAGAACAAAAGAAATACTCAAAATGGAAAAAGAGAAAGCAAGTGATGATTATAAAGAAGGTGGGGGCAAATAGAGAACAAGAGAAGTTGGCTCTTAGAGGAAGAAGAAAGGAAGAAAAGAGTAAAACAAAATAAAACTTTACAAAGGAATATGCATGTATGTTTATTATGAACTAATCAGCACAGCAAGAAAACTAAACAAAGAAAAAGCCAAAAAGGATTATCTCCACTGAATGGTCAAAACAGTTAACAACAGGGATGGATGTTCACTGCCTTTGCCAGACTGCCTTTCTTTCCAATTCTTTGAATCTGTACCTCTTAGAACAAGAACTGGGGAATCTTAAACCTTTGCTTCTTTTTTTGTTGTTGTTGCTTATCAAGCTGCCAGCTGGAGTTGCAGGGAACACAAATGGACTGAAATAGCCTTCAGCTTCCCTGATTACCAGTGTTAGGTAGGATGGAATGGGAAATATTGTTCATTGCAGTTTCATCTGAAAAGACTAGATTGATATGCTCCCAGTGTGGGGCTGATGTGGAGTCCTAAATAGGAAGTTCTAGCAGCTGGGTTTTAGCTCTGATCATACCTTTGGGAACTTTGTTGGATGGTATCTGCTCCTGAGAGAGTGAATCAGCATATCCCTGGGACCAGGCAGATGCTGATCTCTTCTGGGCTTCTAGACCTCAGGGGTCTCTGGGGAATTCTACTTCTAGGGGACAGTAACCAACCCTTCACAGGTCTCACACACTATACTGCCCACAAATATGGCCTTCCCAGGTTTAAGACCTGAGTGCATTTATGTTTGCCTGTTAAGTTTCTAGACTTGCAAGAAGGGAAGCATGTTGTATTCTCTGTATCTCTAACCTGAACAACCCTGGGTACAGTCTTCTCTGTGATTGTTTCAATTGCATTCTGCTAGGTACACACTAGGCTCACAGTAGGCACTTGCTGAGAGTATGACAATATTTGCCGCAATTTCCTGGGCTCCTGTGGCAACAAGCTACATCATAACTTCTTCAAGAAGAAGTTCTTCCCACCTCAGCTCTTTGCTTGCCAGTTGAGAAACACAGTGCACTTTTCAAACACCATCTGGTGTTAATCCTCTGGTTCAGCTAAATTCAGACTTTTTTTTGTTCTATGGAGTTTTCACATACCAAATTTTTCTGCTGAATTTTTCTCTTTCTATTTTGTGTTAACGCCTGTACTCTGTGGTGAAGTGGCAACACTGTTACTGCCTCCTTGGCTCCAGTGTATTCTTTCTTGTCTTCTCTCCAAAACACCTGAATTGTAAAAGTCTCTTACTGCCTGATGTGAATTTCAGTGAATTTTATCACTCATCTTGCTGAATCCCAAGCCATGGGACAGCTGGAAAGTATGAACCCTTTCTCTAGTCCTTTGATCTCCATATTTACTTCTTTATTGATTAAAAACTGTGATTCTCAAACTGAATCACCTGGGAGGAATATTAAAACAGATCACTAGACTTCCAGCTGTTGTGATTCACTAGGTCTGGGATAGAGCTAGAGAATTTATATTTCTAATAAGTTCCTAGATAATGCTGTGATACTGTATTCCAGTATCCCTTAAGAACTGGTATAGATGATTAGGCAGTAATATACTTGTAGGGGATTTGTTAAGATATCCTATACATATTCTTTCCATTTGCTTTAAACTGCCTCATGATTATTTATCACATTTAATACAACATTAAGTGCTCTATAAATAGTTATACTCTCTTGCTTAGAGAATAATGACAAAATTGCAGGTTTAATAAAGATACAATTTTCTCTTCAAATGTTTTTTATTCTGTGGTTGGTTTAATCTACAGACAATGAACTCAAGGATATAATAGGCCAAGAATATATATATATATATATATATATATATATATATTTTTTTTTTTTTTTTTAAACAAGTCTGTTTAATTCATTCCAGAATTGTGTTTTCATAGTTGTATATTTATTCATTGTGCAACATCTAGATTACAGTTCGACTTATGGCTAAGGTTATAGTCAAGATATTTTATTGTTATTTAAAATCCTTTTATTAAATAAAAAGCAGGGGGATATGAAAGAACTTAGAAAAAACGTTGGATCTGAGTCATGAGTACAATAATGGTTTGTAAGACCCTCTATTTATGTCTGTTTGAAAATTTCCTTAGAGTAGTTTTTAAATAGTGTTTCTTTACATAATGTTGATAAAACTTTATTCATACTTGCTTTTTTTAATAGAGTAAAGACAAGATTGCGTCCTACAGCAAAACTCCCAAAATTGACCGAAGTGATGTTGGCAAAGAGATGAAAGAGAAATCATCCATGAAACGTAAACTTCCTTTTACTATTAGCCCATCACGAAATGAAGAACGAGATTCAGACACAGGTAAAATAATTGGTTATTTTCTGGTAAACTCTTACTTATTTTCTTACTGTGATTTTTCTTTTCACATGTATCCTCCTCTTGATACCCCAATTTATAGAGAAATATTCGTATTTTAGATTTATCATTTTGGGGGCAGAAATTCATCTGTCACACAAATGTGATTTCTCACTAGAGAAAAGAAACAGTTTATTCTTTATTCTCTTTAATAATGATGAAATTTTGCTCAGTTAATAAACATCCACTAGGATATACTAGATTTGAAAAAAAGTTGTTTTTTTTGACGGACTGAACACACCAAAGACCTCAGGCATTTTAAATTCAGAAATGAATTGGACCCCTTACACACACAGAAAAGAGGCTCACTGCTTAATTGCTATTCATAGAACTTTAGTTTCTCAAAATTCATATATTTCAGAAGTTGGTGTTTGAGATTAGTCAATCCAAATTACTCATGATAGGTGAGAACCTTCTTACTACTATCTAATAAATTACTAGGTTGTTTGTTAGCTCTGAACTAAACAAAAAAAATTCATTCTTTGAAACTAATTTAAACTTCAATATGTTTGTCACAGGTGTTCTATTCCTTGTGTGAAATATTAATAAAATTTCTTAAAAATGTTTTTGCTTCACCTTTAGAAAGTTATCGTTCCATTTTTGAGCTTATGTACAGAGATTATATCCTATTAGTATCTTTCTAGTAATCTTCAATACCAGAATGATCTTGAATCTAGACTAAACGATGAAAATAAAGATTTTGATATATCCTGTGATAGCATAGCTTTAGTAAATACTCAATTTTTAGTGTACACAATTAGTAAATAGATCTTTTGTGTATTTCACCTTTTTTTATTTTGAATTAGAAATTTTTCTCAGTCATGACATTTTTAAATCTCAAATTCTATTCTTTTTTGTGGCAATTAAGAAATGACATGTTTTGTTCATTTTAAGTTACACTGGTTTCTTCTAGAGTTTCAGAAACTTTTTTATTGAACCACAACTCTACTTAAGTGGTATTCTGAAGCTGTTACTAGTCAGGTAACCAAGAAGTCTTTTACCAGATACTGTATTTCACTGCATTAATAGCTGTGGATTTTATGCCTTTTTAAAAAAGAAAGAGAGAGATCGGGTATGAGCATTGCATGAAGACTTTTTTTTTTTAAAGAAAATTTGTGCCAGTATTACTTACAAATCATGTATTACTAAACTGTCTTTTGTTTGAGAATAGAAGCGGGGAATACTTGTGAATAAACCTCAATGCAGTGGTGATGATTATGCAGTGAAATGTGATAAAATTTTAGTCGCCAACAGACTGCATGTGCAATGATGATACCATAAGATTGTATCACCTATTGATGTGGCCATTTTGCTTTGTATATGGAACTCTATGCAGTTTGCACAACAATATGAACTCTCTTAATGGCTCATTCCTCAGAGCATCTCCCCCTCCTTAACTGATGTATAACTGTGTGTGTCTTCAGATGCCTATTTAAGATTTAACCCTTCTCATATTTTCTTTTTGGAAGTCCCTTTTTTGGCCAGGGATATTTTCTAATATTAGTTTGAAGAAGGGATTTTGATAAATTAAAATATTGTTATCTTTTTTTAGAAAGAAATAAAAAATAAATTTCCCATGAGAACCTTTGTTATTAAAGCAGGTAGATTATTTCTCTTTTATTTAGAGTAAAATTAAGGAGAAAATGTTACTTGGAAAAACATGAGAAAATGTTACTTAGGAAGTAAAGTAACTTTAATGAATAAACATAATCTGATTCAGATTTTAATCAAATTACATACTGGTTTCCCTGATAATTTTTTCCTGTCATTTCCATTTAGTGGCATGTTACAACTCTCTTTAAGAACATTTCATAACAGCTGGGTGTGTAGGGCATGCCTGTAATCCTAGTGGCTTGGGAGGCTGAGACAGGAGAATCAGAAGTTCAAAAGTCATCCTGAGGAACTTAGAGAGACCCTGTCTTAAAATAAAAGTAAAAATGGGCTGAGGATGTGGCTCAGTGGTTTAGTGCTCCTGGGTTTAATCCCTGGTACCAAAAAAAGAAAAGAAGGACATTTTATAACTCCTACTTTTCTTTTAGAAAAGTTACATGAACTCATCCAAGTTTCGATGGATTTAAAAATGTGTGTCAGTTAGGCTGAATTTATAAATCTTGCCACACACAACCAAAACATGAAGAATCTCCCTAGGCGCAAATGAAAATGTATTATTTGCAATCCAACTTTTTTTTTTATTAAAAATATGAGAAATAATCCAGAATACTACTAAGTGACATCTTCCATATGAAAAATAATATAATATCAGACTTATACTTAACATTGATTTTTATTTATTTGGTGGTACTGGCAATTAAACTATTGGACCCAGAGTGTCTCTACCACTGATCTACAATCCCCAACCTTTTTTTTGTTTTGATATGGGGGTCTTATGAAGTTGGTGAGACTTACTTTGGACTTGAAATCCTCCTGCCATAACTCCCCACGCAGCTGGAATTACAGACATGTGCCACCCCACTTGGCTTGATCTTTTTTTTTTTCTTAATTAGAGTGGTCTATATTTTAAATTGTCATCTGAAACAATAATGACAAAGATATATGCCATATATGACAACTTTTAATATATGTAATGTTTAATGATCTCTTAAATGTAAACAAAATGGAAATGGAAAAAAGGACAAATAAATTTTGCATCAGGTAATTCTGAAGAACAGAATTAAAGTTGGGAAAGACTGAAAAAAAAATATCAGTGGTAATCAGAGAAATAATTTGTAATAATTGACAAAATTACTACCCGCTGATTTCTTAATTATTGATGAGAGCAAAATGTATCTTCAAGAATGTTTATTATCTTAACTTTTCTGTAATAATAGAAAATCCTCCCACAAAACTAGGAAAACCATATCATATAATAAAGGATTAGTTAAATTATGGTAAATCCAGTGAGGAAATAGTTTTTCACACTTAAAAATAATATTGTAAATGCATGATAGGTAAGCCTTTTGTGTTATTGGAAGTGAAAAACTAGATTATGAAATAGCAATAGAACCATTGGTATGTTTTATATGCATGTATGTATGTGTACAGCATATGAACACACATAAGAAAAGATAAAGAATTGAAATATAAAAATAATTTTCACTGTAGGAACTAAGCCTAAAGTTGGTGGGTGTATTTTGGACCCAGAACAAAATATACAGGTTTTGAACCCTGACTTGAAAGCATAAAAGACCAGGAAATCAGGAATAATGGGAAGTATTAATAGTACTCAGCTCATTTTCTCTTATAGCAAGGTTATATGTGTATGTATCTGTATTTTAGTATGCACTATCTCTTAACAGAAAAAAAGCAATTTACTGTTTCTTTTATGTTGGAGTAACATAAAATTAATCTTAAAAATATGTACATATGTATATGTGCGTGTGTGTTATTTGCCTTTTCTTACATAAATTTTATTTCTTCCTGTGTCTTCTCTATTAGTCCCTGTGTCTTTGTATATATTTAGAGGGATGCTTGGAATGATGTTCACCAGATGTTTATACTTTATTTTCAGGGCTTGGGATGTTTGTTAATTTCCTCTTTGTACTCTTTTGCACCTCCCCTCCAGCCCCCCTCCCTTCCACAACTGGGGATTGAACTCAAAGGCACTCAACCACTGAGCTACATCCTCATCCCTATTTTGTATTTTATTAGAGACAGGTTCTTTTTGAGTTGCTTAGTGCCTCACCATTGCTGAGGCTGTCTTTGAACTTGGGATCCTCTTGTCTTAGCCTCCTGAGCTGCTGGGTTTACAGGCATGAGCCTCTGCGCTCGCCTCTTCTTTGTACTCTTGTATAGGTTGAATCTTTATAATAATAAGCACATCTTACTTTTAAAAAATAAAGTTACCTTTTGAAAAGACATTTGCCTCATTATCCCAGTGAAGGCCAGTGGTCCCCAAATCAGCAATAATGCTATCAACTGAACAAGGTTTCTTGATCTTATTTTACAATAACCTAGTGTGTTTTAAACTTGGAAATTTTAATTATTTAGTATTAACTTTTTGAAAAGATAAGTCTTTCTAGAAAAGTATGTGGTTGGCTAGACAGATAAAATGTTGGAAAGAATTATAGTACAATTTGAAGTCTTGCCAATGGGTCCTTGTAGCTCCATGATAGTACTCTTTATACAGAATTACTTTATTTTGAAAAATCACCAACATACCTGTTTATATCGTTCCACTCTCTATCCACATTGTCTTATTCTTTTAGAAAATTCGCACAAATTTTGTTGTATGGAATACTAAGAAGCCAGTATATACACTGAAGACCCGTTGAATATATGAAAACCTAAAAGCAACTACTACTGATATAGAAGATATACTTCCCATATCAACTTGCTTTATTGCTTATTTTTAGCTTTTGAAATTTACTTTCAAACTGCCTACTCCAAATTCTTGACATAGAATAAGTTTTTATAGCTGTAATGTTTAATTTTGAAGATTTTGGAATCTGACCAATGTTCATTGCCTGTTCAACCTCCTATGAACCCTGGTCAGATAATTTTACTTCTTTATAAGCCCCAGTTTCCTCACCTGCTTATAATATCAACCTGAAAAAATTGTGACCTTTAAGTGACAATGCATAAATTCACTCTGTGATATGTTAATTAAATAGACAGTCTGGAGTCATTATAGCAGTTCAGTAATGCCAACTGAGACTGGATTCATCTCTCTGCTCTCCTGCCCTTAAGCATTTTGACTTGTAGTCACAGGATTGCTGCTTTTTCCTAACAGAAAGTAGAAGATGAAATACCCAGAACAAAGATGTCTTTTTCCCAGTGATACTTGGCCTTTTTATTGATGAAACAACCTCTGTAGAAACATCTGTCCATTTCATTGGTTAGACCTCTAGTTACAAGGGAGTCTGAAAAGTCAAATACTTTTAACTAGGCATATTGTCATGCTGATCATAATTGGGGTATTCTGGGAAGAAGAGGAGAATGAATATTGAGTAGGCAGATTACAATATCTGCCACTGTATATAAACTCTAATCAATAATTGCTAACTTTAACAATAAGGTTTCCATTTAATGAACTTTATTCTTATACATATCTTTGTACATACTTATTCTTGTCATAAAATCATACTTCTTTCCCTGTACTCTGCATCCAGGGGAAAACCATAATTCCTTCACATTTGTATTAATAATCCCTTAGTGTGAAAGTATTCAGCTGCTTTCTGGGGGTTACATAAAAGTCTCCTCTTGGGCTTCAAACTAAATTTGCAATAATTTTGTTATGAATGATGCCATCAAGATAATCTTTGTAGATTGTGTTTTTATCATCCTCTGAACTATTTCTTTATTAAAAGGGTGGAGCATTTCTGTGATTCTTCATGTTTCTCCAAAGTAATCATACCTAGTTTTAAAAGTTCTAGTTTTAAAAGCCTCCAGCAGGATATGAATATTCTTTGACTCTGTGTTCTTTGAGTATTGGGAGATATGTTTTTCTTTAGGTTTGATAGGTTTAATGTCCTCTAAAAGTAAAGCAACAATATTTCATCATTTTAATTTGCATGTTTAACTAGAAAGATACAATATCATTCATTTTTTTCATTAATAATTGTCTCCTTTTACTAAGCATTATTTGTTTACTATAGTTTTTCTTTTGGCATTTTTAGATAATATGATAGGAGGAAATTCAGACTCAGAATCATCTTTTCCCAAAGTCTTGTGATGGCAGTTATAGAGCATGTTGATATTTCATAAGCTTAAGTTCCTCTACCAGACAGCAAGTTTTAGAAGTTCTGTTCTCCTGAGGCTTTAGATGCCATTAAAGGATTTACCTTAATGAATGTGAGTCAAACAAATTGGCAGACAGGAACACTTAAATAGATAAAGTCAATGTTCTACTACAGATTGACTCCTGCCCTCTTCCTAATGTTTTATTATAAAAAGTTGAAACATACAGTACAGATTTTCAAAATCATACTTGGTGTGTTTCTCCTATGCTCCTATACTCCTAAAGCAGAGTATATTAACTTTAAAGAAGACTGTTTTTCAAATACAAGTATTGACTTCTCCTATAAAGAACTTATTAGGGTGAGAGACTAGCTCTGCCTAACAGTGTTTTACATTAGTTTAATAAATAGCAATAGTCTCATACAGCCTCATCTCAGTTTAGCATGGACTAAAGTTATAGTAAAGGGACAGGACATGGAAGCTTTTATTTTCCAGCTCCTGAAGTAAATCTTTGTAGAATACATATTTGAGTGCTCCAAATATAAACATACTTATTCAAATTAAAGCTAAAGGAGGGTATATGGATCAGGGTGAATTGGTTACTTCCAAAGGAAGAGTTGGATGAACTGTTAAACTGCTTCCTTATATAATGAATATAATTGAAAGTTCATTTTATCTTCTGTGCTTTAATGTGTTTAATATAATCTACTTTCAATAGCCATTTAATCTGATTTATATAACCTAATTGATTGCCACCTTTGCTTTGCAATATATGGAAGCAATATTCAGTCTCTTGCTTGTCCTAATATGAAATGTAAAATACTGTTACTTGTACTTGCTAAATTAGTGCATTCAATTTTGAAATATAAGGTTCCTTGAAGGCCTTATAATTCGGCCCATTTACCTGCTTTCTTTAGAATTGATCTGAATGTTACTAAATGATTCTCCTTTTGAATGAGTGCATCTTCTCATCACTAAGCTTTTAGGATTATCTTTAAAGTTTTCAAATACTGTATTTAGAGGTTACTTGTTCTCTAAGTTTGTGTTTTTCCACACTTACTTACACCTAAATGAAATCATGAATGCTGTCTATAAGAATGACCCTGGAAAGAAAAATGTATGTCCATAAATTGAGGATATAATTGTTCAGAATGATAATATTTTGAGTTGAGATGCCATATTTCTTTAAAAGTTAAAATATCTGCTCTGGCCAAATCACCAAATTCAGTACTTCATATTCTTGTTTCTCTGTCATGAATTGTTAAGCAGAATTCCATATTCTTAACTAACAAATTTTATTTTGATTTCATCTGCTTTTTTTTCCCTAAGATTCTTCAGTAGTGATCTCTGTAGTACTTCATTCCATTGAAATATATGTAATATGTAGAAAGGTCTTTGGTCTTGGATGATACTGAGTCCAAAGAGTTCTTTTGTCTTCAGAGTAGTTTTGGCACTCAGAGTAAAAAGCATGATTCATGGTCATCAAAGACAAATTCTGAACAGAAAATCAGTGATGTAGGAGTACTGCCTCTTACCATTAATCAGAGATTGCAAAAAAAAAAAAAGATACAACATCAAAAGATTTATGTTTTAATAAGCAATTTCATCAGTGTCTATTATTAAAACTATGTGGTTGAATTTCTTAATTTTAAAAGTTCCATTTGAAGAAACTGAAATCTTATGTGGTGGCCACACCTGTGTTTTGAATGTACTTTTGGCTTTACCTTGAAAATAATATTTTGGAAAAACAATGATAGATCATTGCCTAACTAACTGGTGGTCTTTTAAATAATGTTGGTTTGTTGAATTCTGTATTTCCCTTCGTGTGCCTTTTTCTTTTCTCCTGTCTCTTCTCATTCTGTAGATTCAGACCCAGGACATACAAGTGAAAATTGGGGGGAGAGACTTATATCTTCTTACAGGACATATTCAGGTAATTAGATTATCAGGTGCTCCTGTTCAGCCAGTGATTTCTGTCACATTCACAATTAAGTATTGTACTATAAATAACTTATTTTCAAATGAACTTACAGATAACTTGTTCCTGTGAGATGACTAGTATATTATATCTAACACATGCTGTGTATGAACATTGTAAAAACAACAGTATACCTCCACTTAAGTTTTGAATGTGAGGATACCATTCATTTGGAAAACAGTATGAAAGTCAACCCCCTTCTCATGGTGCTGGGCAGTACAAAGACCCCTATGTGAAGATACCCAAGGTCTTTAGTCTGTTTGTTGTATTCCCATCACAAGGTACACCAAGTGCCCTGATTTTAATACACAGTGTCATCTTACCTTTTAGTCAGATGGTATTTATTTAAAAGCACATTTAAAATTTTTTTCCATTGAACTATTTAAAGTCTTCATTGACTTTGCTGCCCAGGTTGAATTTAAGTACATTAAAATACCAGGTTACCTGGAAAAATGCTGTTACCATTAATTGTGTTGGAACCTCTCTATTTGGCTGTGTCATCAGTCATTATATGTTACTGATTCATAATTGCTATATATAAAAGAAGGCCAAAGAATATATAAATACCCCCCTTTAAAATAAAGAGTTAAATGTATTCTTTAGTATGTGAAAACTAGTTAAGTGTTTTTTGTTTTTTAAATGGACTGATGTATTGATTTCTTAACTTTTTAAAATGTAAATATTGTTAAGCCCCTGGGTACTTATGTGTCCAGTTTTTAGCGTATAAAATTTGTCTATAAAACTGAGATGAAACTTACATTTATGATGTGCTTTTTTTTATTTTATGAATTTGTGGGAGTTGGGTGGAGATAATGGCAGAACTAAACAATTATCCTTAAAATTATTCTGATAGTTGTTAATTGAGCTAGTATTAAGTGGGTCGTTTTTGATTACCAAACTTGTGTGGGGGTTATATTTATAATCAGTTACTGTGGAATCAGGTCTTCCTTTAAGAAAGGTAACTAACCACCAAGGTATACAGAGAGCTAAATGTGATGAAGCCATTCATGATCTGAGTATCATTGCTGGAAATAAGTCATAGTGTAGACATTTAGCTGTTATAAATTCACAGTACTTTAGGATCAGTACTTTAGGATTATGTTCTTATAATGGCACATTTTGTTTATCAGAATTGAAATATGCACACTGCAAACATGATTGATAGAAGTATGTTCATCTGTATTTGAATTGTAGCTTCAAGGTTTGATTTTTTTTATACAGTGACTGTTTTGTAGGGCAATGTTCTTTTATTTTTTAGACTGTTACAGGTTTATGACCCTAGTTCCCCAAGAAAAACAGTTTTATGTCTTCATAATGTACTTTACTCTTAATTGGGAAGTAACAATGTTACTTCTGTTTATTTTGACAAGACCTGAAAAGAAAGCATTAATTTTCCAAATTATAGAACTGGGATATCTCTCTTTTTCTGAAGCTCCTCTGGGTCTTGACAGAAAGAAGTTGTACTGATGTAAAGTTCATTTAGTTTTTTGTATTGAGTAGCCTAAGTCTGTCAGATTTTTCCTTAAAATCTGCAGGTTAACTGAGTAGAATTTAGGGTTCTGTAGACTATGCTAAATGAGCATGTTTATATGAATACCTGAGTTTAAATTTTGAAGTTCTAGTCTATTATAAAGAAAAATAAATTTTTTAGATAACTGAAAATTGGAGACTGTCGAATCATTTTTGACTTAGGACAGGTCGTAAGAGGAAATGAATAGTTCATAGAATAGATATCAAATTGTTACAAAGTCTTACTGACTGCTTTAAATTTGAAAAAAAATAAGTACCACCATAAGTAGTCTTAACACTTAAAATTTTTGAAGAATATTATAATGATGTCACACTCTTCTACCTTATGCCAGCTACTATTTACTTACACACCTTTTCCTGTTTTATGGAAAACTTGAAGTCAGACCCTGGACTCTCATTTAAAGTTCATGTATATCTAATTTGAATTTTTGCTTAAATGTTTGGAGTATTCCAACTTGTTTATTTTTTTCCACGGTATAATGATTTTATATTTGACTATTCGGCAGAATGAAATTCCAGTAATGAGCTTATAAGTATTTTTTTTTTTGTACACCAGCTATATATCACTTTAGTGTCTTTTTAAAAACTTTAAAATGCAGAAAGAACAAAAAAGTTAGTTGTTTTGTAAGTTAAAAAAAAAAAAAAAGGCAAATTTCCCCCCCAAATTTTAGAAAATATTTTAGGGACCAATACTAAGAATTTTTGTTTCTACCTATGATTAGATTTTACTTCTTTTCTTTGAAACATCTTTTCTGCTTTCTATAAAAATACCACAATATTAAATCTTTTAATTTTAGTAGAGAAATATATCTATTATATTTAAAAATCCTTATTTAGATGGAAAATCATTAAAATAACAACAATTGTAGTTGTTTCCTAAATACTAGGGAACCAAAATGTACAGAAAATTATGACGAAAGAGATGAGAAAGAGTATACATTGCAGGAAAAACAATAGCCTGTTTCAAAGACCTATTTTGGGTTTTATAATAATTTTAGTAATAGGTTAAATATTGTATTGAGATTAAATTATAATAAATTGGATCATTATTGATAAATAATGAAATATGAAATAAATAAATATGAAAATGAAAGATTATATTAGAAATATTAATAAACATCAATTTTAATAAGTCTTGAAATTTTTGGTTTTATGTAAAATCAAATATTTAATAAAATGGTAATATTAGAAGTTATAGAATTTCCCATGACTTTTGGGCAGCAGAGGTTAAATATTATAACCCAATTTTTCTAGGCCATTATGATGCCAATTTGTCCTAATTAACTGACGTGACATGCTTGAACAGTCATGCCCCTTTAATTTCTCATGGCTGCTAATGCCAGATTTTAATTTCTTGAACTTTAATTATTAGAGTAATAAATTCTTACCTCAAAATATTCTACCTGCTGGCTGCATTTTCCTGCTGGGGAGGGGAGGTGGGGATAAAAAAACCAGTATATTAACTACTAAAGTAGTCTTCCCTTTTCCCACTCATTTTTACCATTTTAAAATGTATTTTACTTACTTTTTAGCTCCACTTTACAAGTACCTCCAAACCCCCAAAATACCAAGTATTTGCATATGGCTTTCCAAGAAATAGATGCCAAGACAGTAGTCTGACTATTGTCTCTGTATTTACTTGCATAAGTCTTCTGCATTAACTTCCAGAGGATTCCTAAAGAAAAGACATTTCTTCTCTTACTATGGAATCTAATTCAGTCTGAATTCCCTGGCACTTAGTGGAAAATGCTAGTTGCTTTGCCAAAGGATTTCCAAAATCTGAATCTGAGTGCAGACCTTGTGATAGACGGAATATCTTTGAAAGGGGCCTTAGAATTTCTATTTTTGAATCTTTGTAGGACTTTTTTTTAACTAACCCACAGACACACAGAGTCCTTAATTTGCACATTTTTAGCTTTGATTAATATCATCCCGTGCTCCACTGCGTTGTGACTGGAATAAATTGATTTAGTGCTTTTTTCCAATAACTGCTGAGTAATAAGACTTGTCTTAAATACTTAATTCTTGGCAGATTGTACAAGTCATTGCTAGAATTAGGAAAGTAATTTGAAGAAGCATTGGTATGTAGGTTTAGCAGTAGTAAGAATAAAATGATAGTGAAAAATTTCAAAGATGTTATGCAAGTTAGCCCTCTATCTGCAGAGTCAACTAAACATATTAAAGTATGTTTACGGGCTTTTTTCTCATCATTATTCCCTAAACAATACAGTATAATTACATAGTACTTAACATTATTTTAGGTGTTATAAGTTATCTGGAGGTAATTTAAAGCATATGGGAGGATTTGCACAGATCATATGTAAATACTACACCATTTATGTCAAGGACCCGAGCGTCAGATTTTAGTATCCACATGGAGATCCTGGAATCAATCATTTGCAGATACTAAGGGATGACTGTGCTAAGGAATGTTTGAAGTGTTTTTGAAGTTGTTAAATTTTAATAGAACTAAGCACTAAAATACAAATCTTACCATAAATTTTCAAGTACCTGAAAGCAATAAAATAAGAATATAAATTTTTTCCAAAGCTTTTAGGTAGGAAATTGCTTATATAATTAAAGGCTAGTGCTCCTTTCTCTGGCTACTACCAGTTCATATATTATACATGTTTCTCATATACATTTATAGCACCTATCAAAAAAGTTGTCTTATGTTTTACTTCGGAGTACTTTTTTTATTCAAATTCTCATGTATTTAATAATTTCAGAGAAAGAAGGTCCAGAAAAGAAGAAAACAAAAAAGGAAGCTGGAAATAAGAAATCCACACCAGTTAGCATTCTTTTTGGTTATCCACTCTCTGAACGAAAGCAGATGGCACTTCTCATGCAGATGACAGCAAGAGACAACAGTCCAGGTGATACCTAACATCCTTGAGTTAATGTATATTGCAATCGAGCTTTGTGTTAAGTTACTTTTAACTACTTTTAATTTTTATCCTGTCTTGAATTTAATCAGAATTAGTAACAATAATTCATAATTTTCTGATTGATTGTGTGAAAAGTTATGATCTGAATCCTCCCCTAGATTAGAAACTATTTAAGAGCAGGGATTTTTGCCCTTACTGTGCATTAAGTAATTGTTAAATAAAATGAGTATTTAGAAATAGGTTAACAACTTGAGTAGTTCATGGCAAGACTGTGCTTTTACCTTATTGAAGATTTATCCCAGTTTCTATAAAAATGTTTTCCATTCTTCCAGTTCATTGCTACCCTGATGATAAATGGGTGATTTTATTAGTACATTACTTCTCTCTGACTGATATAGGAAAGTAAATGACTTTTGTGTGTCTGGAGAAAAAAAAATATCTTACGGCTCTGAATTTAAGGCATCTTTATATAAGAGTGTTGAAATGCATTGAAGAAGTTTTTCCAGTGAACCTTTCCTGTACTGACTCTTGGGGGGGGGAAAAAACTGCAGAAACTGTGGTTAAATTCTTAATGTTTCAAAGTATCCTAATTTCCATCAAAGCATGAGATTATATAGTATCTTTCAGTCCTAAAAACATCTTTGGTCCTTGTGCTTTTTAAAATAGTGTATTTTTGGTTTTTCTCACCTTTTCTGCCCCTAACTTGAGTAGAACTGTGACCAAATTATTTGATAGTGCTACAATTTTAAATGTTTCTGTAAAATTATGACTTGGAGTTATGAATTACAAAGAATTTTATAAAAATGACTTTTTTACACCATGAATTTTATTCTTAGAATATTAAAGAATTAATACATTAAGGCAAAAAGTAGAAGTCCTCTTTCATCTCCAGTGACCTCCCTTTGAGAGGCACCATTCTTAAGGAGTTTCTTATCTACATTTCCAGGGAATTTTTTAGGCATAAACATACAGACATGTATCTTTCGGTTTTTAAAAATTTTTTCCAGTATGTATACAATGAAACTGTAACATTGTGTTGTTGGCTCTTTTCACTTAAGGATAATTCCTTGTCAGTTTTCATTATTAAAATGTGTATAACTGAGTAGAAAGCCTGATATTAAGCTCTGTTTACCAAACAGGTGTACCCTGGAGTTTAAGGTTGATTATCCATTAAGTAGGTCCTTTAGTTTTTAAGAAAATCAAGATAACTGTCTTAATAATTTGACCATAAAGAGTAATAAAATTTATTCATTTAGCAAATTTTTCTTGAGTTATACTATATAGCAAGAAGTCTTGTAAATAGTTGAGAAGTAACAGTGATGAGTAAGAGAGATGAAGTTCTTACTCTTATGGAGTATACATTATAGGAAACTGTTACTGAGATAACATACTTTAAATCCAAAGGGTAATTGATATTGGTTTAGAACTCTAATCATGTCAGTTTGCAAGACTGATGATGGAAAATTATTTTCCAAGATTGTTTTTTCTTAGCGCATTACTTCTTTTAAATAGTTATAAAATTTCAGAATTAATTTTGTCATATCTTTAATTAAGAAAAGAGCACCCCATACCCCTACTCCATAGTTCTAAAAAGAGAGGGGAGCTTTAGGCATCATTTAGTTTAACTTTCCTGATTTTGATATAAAAACTACAAAGAACTAAAATGTTGGGAATCAAAGCAAAGCATATCATCTATGGGACTTTTTCCAGTCACCCTTACTTCAGATCTTTGGCTTCATTTTCATACTAAGATCATCTCTGACTTAATTTGCACTTAACATCAGAACAAAACTCCAGTGCTTTTGAGCCAGAGGTATGAACTCTGGTCTTCAATTTAATTTTATCTAGGTGTCAGACTGATAGTATAATGTGCACAGGAAAAGTAGTGTTGTTTGCAGTTCATTATTTTTACTTTAATTATTCAAATAATATTGAATTCTTCATTAAGCAAATATTTTTAAGGTATATACTTGATACTTTATCATTTTAAACCAGTTTTATGAGTTAACAGAATAAAATGTTTCTAATTGTTATCTTTGATAATCCTAAAGAACATTTCACTCTATATATTTGTATAAAGTTATTAATGTATCATCCAAGTCAATTTTTGTGGTGTTAGAGTAAGAAAGTTCTGATATAAATACATTATCTTTAAGAACCTTTTAGTAAGTACATACAATATTTAGCCTAGGACTTTTGTGAACTTTCTTTTCTTACAGATTCCACACCAAATCATCCATCACAAACAACACCAGCCCAAAAGAAAACTCCCAGTTCTTCATCTCGACAAAAAGATAAAGTTAATAAAAGGAATGAACGTGGTGAAACTCCTTTACACATGGCAGCTATTCGAGGAGATGTGAAACAAGTCAAAGAATTAATAAGTTTAGGGGCAAATGTGAATGTGAAAGATTTTGCAGGTAAGATTAAACTCAAGGCTAATATTCAGGAACTAATATTGAAACAGATTCTGGGTACAGTTTTATCCATATTCTTCATTCATTTTGCTGAAATGAAAGAGTATTTAAAGTATATTTTGTTACAAAACTTCAGGAGTATATGCATAAAACCCTGATCTCTGCTATATTTCCTTGTCAGTAATTACATTTTTGCATGTAAACATATTTTAGTTGACATATTACTGTATAATTCTTTATTAAATTTGGGTTCTATTCTAAGTAAATTTGAGAATACGTTGTTTTCAAAACAGTTAATTCATTCATAATTCTTTGAGAAACTTTAACTCGAACATGAAGATCATAAGAGTAGCATTATTTTCACTTTAATTATTCAAATAATATGCCACAATATTATTTCTATGAAGAATTCAAATAAATGTTTACAGAGAATAATAAAGAAATTCTCCTTAATTTCACAGCTTACACTACTCTCTTTCCCTTTTACTTTTTTGTCTTCCACAGAAATGGTATTAATAATTTGTAAGTTATTTCACTGCATTTTCATGATTATATATGAATATGAACATTTACTTACTCATAGGCTTTTTTTGAAAAAAGTATAATTATTCCCTCTGTGGTTCTTCAACATGTCTGTAATATAGGTATTTCTTTCAGTATGTATAAGTAAGTTTACTTCACTTTTAACAGCTTTATAATATTACCATAGTGAACACTGTTATAAAATCATCTTTGTGTGTAGCTTGTGATTATTGAAATTGTTACTGTATCAAAGGAAATGCATGTTAAAATTTTTGAAATAATGGCAGACTGCCCACCAAAAAAATTCCTCTGTCAGTTTGTACTACCATCAAGAGTGTATCACTAAAACTTGGTAATATTAACTTAATTATTAATAATCTAATACATAAAAAATTTTTAATTTTGACATCAATAATTAGTAATAGTAGTAAATGTTTCATATGTTTATTATAAATTTATATTCTGTGATCCAGTTCTTTGTTCATTTTCTTTTGGTTTGGTATTGGTTTTAGTAGAGCCCTTCATTAAGTAAAGATTTTATTTCTCTATCACATATATTAAGATTTTCACTGTTATAATTTATGTTCAACTTTCATTAGTGTTATTTTTGTACTGAAATTTTAATATTTTATGTAATTACATTAATCTTTTTATTTGAATTCTTGCTTTCATGTTTAAGAAGTCCTTCTTTGATTCTAAATAATAAAACTACATTTCTATATATTCCATTTTCCAAACTTTATTATATGGAGTCCTGTCATATCTGGAATTTATTTCTCTATTTTGGTGTTGGTGGAGAAAGGAATGACATAAAGGATTTGCTTTTAAGAATGAGATTAAAATATACAACAGTCATTCTGCTGGAATGAAATTGATCACAAACCTTGAAAATGTACTTTCCCTTTAACCTGACAACTCTAAGGATTTACCGTAAACAGTTAGTTGTAAGAAAGTGTACGTGCTGCAACATTGTCTCCAGTATTCAAAGACTGGCAATAATCCAAATCCCCAGTAGAAGGAGCTTGTTGAGATAAATTATGGTATATTCAGTCAGTACTGTGTTGTAGAAAAGTGAAATGATATGGAGAATCATTTTCACTTTAGTGAGTAGAGGGAACAAGTAAAACACTATCCATCTCACTTTCATGAATGTGGGAGAAAGCTAGTTAGGTATTATGCTGGATTCTTTTTTGCAAATTTTTTATTAATTTTTAAAATTTGTTCTGATTGGTTATGTGTGACAGTAGAATGCATTTTGACACTAATGAAGTACAACTTCTTCCTCTGGCTGAACATGGTGCAGAGTCACACTGTGTGTATACACACACATACATACATGTTATTAGAGTAATAATGTCCATCTCATTCCACTGTCCTTCGCATCCCCACACTCCTACTGCTCCCTTCACTCCCCTCTGCACAATCCAAAGTCCCTTTGTCCACCCCCACCACCCCCATTATGGATCAGCATCTGTTTATCAGAGAAAACATTCAGCCTCAGTTTTTTGGGTTTGGCTTATTTCACTTAGCATGATATTCTCCAGCTCCATCCATTTACCTGCAAATGCCATAATTTTGTTCTTCTTTAAGGCTGAATAATATTCCATTGTATATATGTATACCACATTTTCTTTATTCATTCATCTGTTAAAGGGCATCTAGGTGGGTTCCATAGTTTAGCTATTGTGAATTGAGCTGCTATAAATATTGATGTGGCAGTGTCAATGTGATATGCTGATTTTAAGTCTTTTGAAATAAACCAAGGAGTGGGATAGCTGGGTCAAATGGTGGGTCCATTCCAAGTGTTCTGAGGTATCTTCATACTGCTTTCCATACTGGTTTCATACATGTACATAGGGTAATGATGTTTCTCTAATTCCATCATCTTTCATTCCCCTCCCCTCCTCATTTTCTCTACAGTGTTCCTCCCCACTGTTATGTGTCAGCATCCACTTATCAGAGAAAACATTTGGCCTTTGGTTTTTTGGGATTGGCTTATCTCTCTTCATCCATTTACTTGCAAATGCCATAAATTTATTCTTCTTTATGCCTGAGTAGTATTCCATTGTGTTATGTACCACAGTTTTTTTAGCCATTCATCTATTGAAGGACATCTAGGTTGGTTCCACAATCTAGTTATTGTGAATTGAACTGCTATAAACATTAATGTAGTTGTGTCACTGTAGTATACTGATTTTAAGTCCTTTGGTTATAAGCCAAGGAGTGGGATAGCTGGGTCAAATGGTGGGTCCATTCCAGGTTTTCTGAGGAATCTCCACACTGCTTTCCTGAGTGGCTGTACCAATTTGCAATCCCACCAGCAATGTATGAGTGTACCTTTTTCCCCACATCCTCTCCAACACCTGTTGTGCTTGTATTCTTGATAATAGCTATTATGATTGGAGTGAGATGAAATCTTAGGGTAGTATTGATTTACATTTCTCTAATTACTAGAGATGTTGAACATTTTTTTGATATATTTGTTGATCAATTGTATATCTTCTGTGAAGTGTCTGCTCATTTCCTTAACTCATTCATTGATTGGGTTATTTGTACTTTTGTTGTCAAGTCTTTTGAGTTCTTTATTTTTTCTGGAGATTAGTGACCTGCCTGACGTGTGTGTAATAGAGATTTTCTCCCACTCTATAGGCTCTCTCTTCACTTATTGATTGTTTCCTTTGCTGAGAAAAAGCTTTTTTAGTTTGAATCTATCCCTTTTATTGATTCTTGTCTTTATTTCTTGTGTTTTGGGAGTCTTGTTAAGGAAGTCTGATCCTAAGCCAACAAGTTGAAGATTTGGACCTACTTTTTCTTCTATAAGATGCAGGGTCTCTGGTCTGATTCCAAGGTCCTTGATCCATTTTGAGTTGAGTTTTGTGTAGGGTGAGAGATAGGGTTTTAATTTCATATTGCTGCATATGGATTTCCAGTTTTGCCAGCACCATTTGTTGAAGAAGCTATCTTTTCTCCATTTTATGTTTTTGTCACCTTTGTCTAGTATAAGATAACTGTATTTACGTGTGTTTTTCTCTGTGTCTTCTATACCATTGGTTTACCTGTCTATGTTGGTGCCAGTACCATGCCATTTTTGTTATTAAGGCGCTAGAGTATAGTTTAAGGTCTGGTATTGTGATACCTTCTGCTTCACTCTTCCTGCTAAGGATTGCTTTGGCTATTCTGGGTCTTTTATTTTCCCAAATGAATTTCATAATTGCTTTCTCTATTTCTATGAGGTACCTCATTGGGATTTTAATTGGAATTGAACTGAATCTATATAGTGCTTTTGGTAGTATGGCCATTTTGACAAAATTAATTCTGCCTATCCAAGAACATGGGAAATTATTCCATCTTCTGAGGTTTTCTTCAATTTCTTTCTTCAGTGTTCTGTAGTTCTCATTGTAGTATTCTTACTCCTCTTTTGTGAGATTGATTGCCAAGTATTTTATTATTATTTTTTAAGGCTATTGTGAATGGGTTAGTTTTCCTAATTTCTCTTTCACTTATGAATAAAAATGCATTAGATTTATGAGTGTTGATCTTATATCCCGCTACTTTGCTGAATTAATTTATTAGTTCTACGAAGTTTTATGGTGTAGTTTTTTGAATTCTCTAAATATAGAATCATGTCGCTGGCAGATAGTGATAGTTTGAGGTCTTCCTTTCCTATTTATATCTCTTTAATTTCTTTCATCTTCCTGATTGCTCTGACTAGAGTTTCAAGGATGATGTTGAATAGAAGTGGTGAAAGCAGGCATCTTTGTCTTGTTACAGTTTTTAGAGGAATGCTTTTAGTTTTTCTCCATTTAGAATGATGTTGTCTTTGGGCTTAGCATAGATAGCCTTTACAATGTTGAGGTATGTTCCTACTATCCCTGTTTTCTTCCTAGTGTTTTGAGCACAAAGCATGCTGTATTTTATCAGATGCATTTTCTGCATCTATTGAAATAATCATATGATTTTTTTAAGTCCATTGATGTAATGAATTATATTTATTGATTTCCGGATGTTGAACCAACCTTGCATCCCTGAGATGAACCCCATTTGTTCATGGTGCACTCTCTTTTAAATGTTTTTGAATGTGATTTGCCAGAATTTTGTTAAGAATTTTTGCATCTATGTTCATCAGGGATGTTGGTCTGAAGTTTTCTTTCATTGATATGTCTTTCTTTGGTTTTAGTATCAGGGTGATACTAGCTTCATAGAATGAGTTTGGAAGCATTCCCTCCTTTTCTGTTTCATACAATACTGTGAGGACTATTTGTATTACTTCTTAGAAGGTTGTAGAACTTGGCTGAGAATCTGCCTGGTTCCAGGCTTTTCCTGGTTTGTAGACTTTTGATGGCTTCTTTTATTTCATTGCTTAAGATTGATCTGTTTCAATTGTGAATGTCCTCCTGATTCAGTTTGGGTGGAGCATGTGTCTGTAGAAATTTGTCGATGTCTTGGAAAGTTTCTGTTTTGTTGGAGTATAGATTTTCACAATAGCTTCTAATTTTATTTCAGTAGTGTCTGTCATGATATTTTCTTTTTCATCATGAGTTTTGGTAATTCGAGAAATCTCCTTCTCTTCATTAGTGTGGCTAAGGGTTTTTCAATTTTATTTATTTTTTCAAAGAACCAGCTTTTTGTTTTGTCTGTTTTTCAGTTGTTTCATTTGTTTCAATTTTATTGATTTCAGCTCTGATTTTAATTATTTCCTGTCTTCTACCACTTTTGGTGTTATTTGTTCTTTTTCTAGGGCTTTCAAATGTAACATTAGGTCATTTTTTTTTTTATTCTTTTAATGTATGGGCTCAATGCAGTGAACTTTCCTCTTAGCCCTGCCTTCACAGTGTTTCAGAGATTTTAATATGTTGTATCAGCATTCTCATTTACCTCTAGGTATTTTTAAATTTCCTCCCTGATTCCTTTTGCTATCTGTTCATCATTTAATAGCATTCTATTTATTCTCCAGTTGTTGGAATAGCTTCCATTTTTTATTGTTGATTTCTAGTTTCATTCTGTTATGATCTGATAGAACATAGGGCAGTATTTTTTTTTTTGTATTTGCTGAGAGTTACTTTGTGGCATAATGTATGGTCTGTTTTAGAGAAGAATTCATGTGCTGCTGAGAAGAAATGTGTATTTGTTTGATGGATGAAATATTCTATATATGTCCTTAACATTTAAATCATTGATTGCATTATTTAGTTCTCTAATTTGTTCAATCTTTGTTTGGAAGATCTACCCAGTGCTGTTATGTCAAAGTCACCCAATATTATTGTGTTGTGGTCTTTTTGATTCTTGAAATAGAGCAGGGTTTGTTTGATGTTCATAGATACTCCATTAATATCATAATTGTTATTTACAGTTGTTAGGTCTTGCTGATGTATGATTCCCTTAAACAATATGAAATGTCCTTCTTATCTCTCCTTTACTAACTTCAGTTTGATAGCCTCTTTGTCTGATATGAGGATGGAAACCCCTGCTTGTTTATGCAGTCCATGTGAGTGATATGTTTCTTCCCATCCTTTCACCTTCAGTCTGTAGTTGGCTTTTCCTAGGAGGTGAGTCTCTTGCAGACAGCATATTGTTGGGTCTTTTTTAAAATCCAATCTGCCAGTCTGTGTCTTTTGATTAATGAGTTTAGGGCATTAACATTCAGGGTTATCATTGAGATATTATTTGTATTCCTGATCATTTTGGTTTGTTTTTGGTTTTTAACTTGACTTATTTTCTCCTTTGATTGACTTTTTCTTTAGTGTATCTCTCCCTTTGCTGGTTTTCATTGTTTTTTTTTTTTAATTATTTTTTTAATTTTCTCCTCCTGGAATATTTTGCTGAGAATGTTCTGTAGTGTAGGCTTTCTAGTTTTAAATTCTTTTAACTTTTGTTTATCATGGAAGGTTTTTATTTCATCTTCAAATCTGAAGCTTAATTTTTCTGGATATAAAATTCTCAGTTTGCATCCATTTTCTTTCAGAGCTTGATATATATTATTCTAGGACCTCTTGGCATTGAGGGTCTAGGTTGAGAAATCAGCTACAATCCTAATTGGTTTTCCCTGTATTTAATTTGATTTTTTTTTTCTCTTGCAGCCTTTAAAATCCTATCCTTATTCTGTATGTTGGTCATACTCATTATAGTGTGCCTTGATGTGTGGGTCTGCTGTAGTTTTTTGTACATTCGGGATCCAGTAAGCCTCTTGTAGTTGATTTTCCATTTCATTCTTTAGATTTGGGAAGTTTTCTGATACTATGTCATTGAAAAGATTGTACATTCCTTTGGTTTGTATCTCCACACCCTCATCTATTCTGATAAATTTTAAATTTGTTCTTTTCATATCCCATGTTTTTTGGTAGTTCTGTTCATGGTTTCTTTCCATCTTTTTTGTGTGGTTGACTTTATTTTCAAGAGTATATATTTTTTCTTCATTGTCTGAAGTTCTGTCTTCTAAATGGTCTAGTCTGTTAGTGATACTTTCCATTGAATTTTTAATTTGGTTTATTGTTTCCTTCATTTCAAGGGTTTCTGCTTGATTCCTTTTTTTACTCTGCCTCTTTATTGAAGTGATCTTTCACTCCTGTATTTTCTCTCCAATACCATTCTTTATTTCAAAGATCAAGCTATGTGTTTTCTAAACTCCTGTGTCATTTCTTCTACTTTGTTGTCTATGAATTCTCTTGTTGGGACATCTTGGTTTGTTTGAGGCATTTTGTTCCCTTATTTTTTCATGTTATTTGTGTATCTTCCCATCTAGCAGTATGGATCTGAAGCAGTGCAGTTTCTACCCTGTAGTCTTACAATGTCACTGAAGGCTTCCAGTACTTCACCCTTAAGAGGGAGACCAATATTAACAGCACCCAGTCCAAACAATATACAACCTTAAACCAAATAGCTTCTATTAAGGAATCTACAGTTCCATCGCAGTAAACATAAATGATGTGTTCAATTATTGTCTACAATATAAACGGTTACTTTGCTAAAAGGGTTTACCATTTCAAATGATGGACAATGAGGGAACAGAAGTAGTGTAAGATGTGATGTTTATGAGGGAGAAGGAGAGAAGATAGAGGCAAAAATTTGTAGTAAGAGTGAGGGAGTAGTTAATAGAGATTTGCTGTTAGTATGAGAGACATGAGAAAGAGAATCCAGGGAAACAGGTAGGTGAGAGAGCAAATATATACAGATTAAAAAAAAAAAAAAAGAAAGAAAGTAAAATATAAGAATACACAATAAAACTATTCAGACACCCCATTCCTCAATAAATTGATGCATTAAACACATTTGGATTTACAGATGGGAGAAGTGTGAGAGAGGGGGAAAAATAAAAGGAAAGCCTCAATGGAAAATTGAATGATTACTTCTGTTGGTTTTCAGAAAATTTCTCAGCTTCCCTTCTCCCCCAGTAGGTGGGGTTATCTGAAGTTTGATATTAACTGTAGTCCAGTGGTATGCTGGACCAGTTGGGTGGGCGAGCCGATAACAAGATGCCCTCACACGATCTTCTAGTCTTCCCACCCATAGTAGCTGGCCCCTTCCATTCCTGTGCACTTCAGAACTCACTGAGCTGCAGAGAGCCCAGTTTTCTCCAGTTTCTCCAACCTGTGCTCCCCCTAAGGAACTGCCTCTAGTCTCCAGCTTTCCATAGACTTGCCAGACTAAGACTGGCTCAGGCAAACCCAGCTGCCATCTGATGGACCTGGGCTTCAGCTTCCCCAGGCTCTGCCTTGCTGTGGTCCCAAGATCTTAGTGCCCTTTCAGCTTGCAGAGATTCCACTAGGGATGTGCTCACACAAAGGAGCAATCCTGCAAAGAGGCAGCCAGATTGCTGCCACTAGCACACCCAGCAGGAAGAACTCAGGTGCAACCAGACCTGCAGGTATACCAGTATATCTCCAGGTCCTGACTGGTGTCCCCAGATTGAGGTGGACATGCCCTGAGATGGTGGCAGTGGTGGCAGCAAACCTGCAGGCCCTTGCCAGTGTCCCAAGATGGCAGCCGCCACCTGTAACCAAACCTGTGGGTACTGTTGACAATGGACATTCAGGCAGCAGTGGGCAGCAGGTGATCCACTGGTGGTCTGCAGGCAATTGGCAGGTTGATGTTGGGTGGCAGGCAATGGGTAGGTGAAAGGTGGGTGATAGGCAGGCAGATGGCAGATGATAGGCAGTGGTCAGCAAGTGATCAGGACTAAAAAGGTGGGTGATATACTGGCAGATGACTGGCGATTGTGGTGGTCGTATCGGGGGTAAAGAACAGGGAATCGGTGGGCAGTGATGGCCGTCTTGCAGAGAAACGGTATTTCCTCTGCTTGAATCCCAAGTCAGGAAGTGACAAGGAATGCAGCCTCCCTTTAGTTCGCCATCTTGATCTCTATTATGCTGGATTCTTTAAATTATTGTATATGGGTGATGAGATTATTGATAATTTTTTGTATGTTTTTTATTAATATCTTCTAGTATTTCTTTTGTAAATGTAACTCTTATCATGTAGCTAAAATGTTTATTTTAGTTAAATGGTAAGTTAAGAAATGATTGTATTAACAGAATAAAACCATTAAAACAAGGATCTTTTGTTTACTGAAAGTCTCTAAGAAAACTTACTCATATTTTACCTCCTTTTTGTTTTTCCATAGATCAGATGTTTGTTATAAATTATACTGAGTATAAACTTGGTATAATATGAATTGAAAGAAAATAAATTTGTGGGATAAGCTCAATATTTAGTACTTCTGGAAAATTATTTAGCTCCAACAAAAATAATACCTGCCTGAGTAAACCTCTTTGATAAAAAATTGGTTTTGTTCTTAGGTATTTCTTTTCAGGAGCTGCTGATTGACTTAGAATTGATTTGTCACATCTAGGCTAAATATGAAAAGTCTATATCTTAAATTACTCCAATTTAAAATCAATTCGGAATTAATGTGTCCATATAGGTTATGTATATGTGAAGCATATATCTGGAACTGGTACATGTATCTTAAAATCATGTGTTAAGTTAATATTCTAACTTTAGGTTGGACACCACTTCATGAAGCTTGCAATGTTGGATATTATGATGTTGCTAAGATACTTATAGCAGCTGGAGCAGATGTTAACACACAAGGATTAGATGATGACACTCCACTCCATGATTCTGCTAGTAGTGGACACAGAGATGTAAGTATGATTGAGGCAATCAATAATGTACATTTCCATCATGAATTTTAACCCAGAGTGATTTAGCTTACTTATTGGTTGTATGATATTGTGTCATGTTTTATTCATTGCTTAATCAACTCATATATATTTTGTTTTCCCTTTTTTTCCTAACTACTAATTCAGTCAGATTTAGCATTATCTTTTAATAAAATAATCTTTGATTTGATAATTGATTGTTAAACAGTTTGGAAGAAATTTTATTTCAAGGCATTCTAGTGTCAGATAACCAGATGTGATTAAAGCAGATTTTACTTATGTACCTTTTAGAGAGCATTTTAACTTAGACTTAAAAGGAATTCATAGTGAAGATAATTTTGAATTGAATTATGACCTTTCCAATTTACTAGCTGTGATGTTGAACAAGTTACTTCTCTCCTCTGAACTTCCATTTCATCTTAAAATTATATAATAAATAATATCAATCTAAAGGGGATTTGGTGAAGGAAAAGAAGACACTGCATGTAAGCACACCTTAAACTCTAAAATGTTGTAGAAATGTCAGGGGAAAATTTAAAAGTTACCTGTATTATTATTTCAAATGTACCCAAATATTTTAGAAATTAACAAAGCTATTTTCCTCATTTACAATTTTATAAGATACCTTTCCATGTTTCTCTTTAAAGAAGTTCTAATAAAAGGAAAATGTAATCATTATTTTCTCTAAATTGAACTTGCTTACCATTGGACCATTCTTTCCTCCTTGCTGCACCAACAATTTGTACATACCTATGTGATAGCACTTTTTTTCCCTGCTTACTTTTCTAATGTCTTGTTTCCTATACTAGTCTGTGAATACCATTCATACAGGCATTTTGCATTTTCTGTTATGATTCTGGAAATGTTCGTTGGAAAAGAAATAATAAATTTGGCATGGATGGACAGATGGATAGGTGCATAGATAACTGACTGAGGATAGGCAGAAGGCCAAAGACTTATTAGTCCATAAGGCCTGAGAAAATATAGGAGGCATGCCCTTTCCTCTGAATTTACCAGAACAGATGTATTTTCTAACTAATATCATACTTTGTACCATTTTTTAAAAATGCATTATTGATAGTTATCAAAAATGAATAATTTCCTTTAAACATGTTATGTAACAGTTTCTTGATTTATCAGTGTAATTTTAAAGAATTATGCCTTGTGACTAAGACATGTTTGTTTACATGAGTATAAGTTTCTAAATATGCACATAGCTCCAAAATATTTCCAGAAGCTGACCTTTCAGCTCATGTACTAAAACAGACTCAAACATTATTTCCAGTCTCTTTCTGAGCAAAACTGGTATTCTATTTTCAAAAGACCTTTGCTTTTCCTCCCACCAACATGCCTAGGATAGTAGGAGTCACAATTTGAGATCTATTTTCTCCTTTTTCTTTTACTTAAGCCTAAGGAGAAAAGAAATGAAAGCTACCAAAACTCTGATTTCTGCATATCTGTATTTGGTCTTATGAGCCTCTCCCTAAGGAATTGGTTTTCTTTTACTCAGTGATAGCCATGACAACTTCAACTATCCATAAAACATTCCTAATGTGGAAGAAGCAGAAAGATAGCAGTTTTGTAACCAGGTCTAAAGTATTTTGAATAATAACAGAATGAATCAAACAACATTACCCTATGTAAATTTATGATTACGCAAATGGTATGCCTTTACGCCATGTATAAACAGAGAATCAACGTGTATCCCATTTGTTTACAATAAAATAAATAAATAAATAAAAAGATTAACATAGCTTCTGGACAACCTAATCCTTGACCTGCTGTATAAGTGTATTGTACCTCACAATACATATTTTTATATTAGCCTTCATTCAAGTAGTTTTAGATGTCTTATCTTTTTTTTTCCTCATCATTTTTACCTACTTCTGGTTTGTTGCCTGTTATAAGTAACTTTAATTTGCCTTAAATCCTTTTTAGAGTATTTGCTTATGAGAATGATCTGTAAAACATTGATTGGAATATTGATTAGATTTTTTGCATCATGCTTGAATCTGTACCTGACTCATTGTCATGGGCATGTACTCAATATTTATTGATTGCTTCCTGATTAATAGGAAGCAATGTCAACATTCTCTTTTCTGTTTTCTCATCCTAGAGCTCTTTTCTAAGAAAAGTAAACCTTAAAATGGAAAATATTTCAGCTCATAAAAATGTTCACTACAGTGTTATTTGTAATGATTAAGGTTTTTTTTTAACTTCATTAAACCTTCTCAAACATCTTTCCTAAGTGAGATTTTAAAAAAGACATAGACCCACAAGGATAAAGAGCAGAAGAAATGGGAAATCAAGATTTTAGAAGATGGAAATTAGATATATAGACAGTTACTAACCTAGTACAGGGTTTGGCAGACTTTTTAATAAAGGTCAAATAGTAAATATTTTAAACTTTGCACCTTTTTTTGCACTCTTTTACTCTTTTCTCTTTTAAAAAAAATCTTTAAAAATATAAAAACTGTTGGACCCACAGGCCATAATTTGCCCACCTCTGATTTAGGAGAGAAAAGAACATTGAAACCAAAGCCATTATGTCACAGAATTGCAAAGAAACAAACTTAGGGATCGATTGCACCAATTGCCCTTGGAATTGCTTGTTAGGACTGCAAACAAGATGATTGCATCAGGGTTTTGTTTGGTTTTTCCTTTATAGCCCCTCTCCAACTCTGTATAGCCAGATGATTTCACCTCTTCTACCTTGGTTGTTGTTGCCCATATGGGGCTAAGAATCAGGAACAGTTGTTCTTCAGTAGCAGCTTTGGAAAGCTAGTTGATGTTTTAAAATCATAAACACTTGTAATTTAATAAGGATCATGAATAAAATTAGTTGGATTTACAAGTAATTTATACAGTCTTACATTCAGATTTTCTACAATAGTTGAGAATTTTTTCATTTATTTCATTGTGAATCTTCATTAAATAATTTATTTTGAAATTCTTGATTTACAATATCTTTGAATTGTTCTTTTAGTGATAAATTCAGTTAATACTCACCTGTTTCATGTTATTTGTTTAAATATTCTTTTAGAAGATATGTTTTTCTAAATACCCCCAAAAATGATCATTAAGTGTTGGGAGTACAGAGAGATATATTTTGAGACTTGATCCCATATGAAGCTTATAATCTAGAATAAGGGGGAAAAATTGTAATGTAGATTTGTGTCACGTAGAACACATCAATGTCAGTGGAAGTAAAAGATCAAAACGGGAAGAGATGGTAAGGAGTCACAATTAATGACAGTTGGCCAATTCTGTGGTGAATGGATAGATTTCAGGGCCAGTCACTGAGAATGGAAAAAGGTAAGGGTACATATTTTAGTGAACTTCATTTGAAACTTGTTGATTTGGGACTTTTCTATTGAAATATACATATATTCAATTGGATATATCCAGTGAGCATTTGAATATTTGGGTTTGGAGCTGAGAGAGAGCAAGAGAATGAAAATGAATGAATGAATTATATAATGATCACTTTCAGTCTGAGTAAGTGAGAACCCTCAAGAGGTGATATATATTTTCAGGAACTTGACTAAAGAAAGATTCAGCTAGAGGAGGAGAATATGGCATGAGAGTGAGTTCTTTGATTTTTATTGTTGTTCCTTTTTTGGTAGTACTAGGGATCTAACCCAGGTCCTTGTGCATGGTAGGCAAACTCTACCACTGAGCTAAACTCTCAATTATTTATTATTATTTTATTATTTAATTTTTATTTATTTATTTTTTGGTACTAGGGATTGAACTCAGGGGCACCCAACAACTGAGCCACATCACCAGCCCTATTTTTTAATTTTATCTAGAGACAGGGTCTTACTGAGTTGCTTAGTGCCTCACCATTGCTGAGTTTGGCTTTGAACTAGCATCCTGTCTCAGACTCCTGAACTGCTGGGATTACAAGTGTGCACCACTGTGCCTGGCTTTTATTTCAGTTTGAGACAGAATCTTGCTATATGCCCGGGTTGTCCTCTAGGTTGGCATCCTATTACCTCAGACTCCCAGGAATCCAGGATTGGGAATATAGGTTTGAACAGTTTTGTCTTTTTTCTGTGTTTCATTTCTTCATTGCCATTATTATTATTTTTAAGGTGAAAGAGGCTTGAACTGAAAAGATTGTCATCTAGATAGAAGCCAGTAACTAAAAGGGGTTCAAAAATATTGAAAGGAAGAGGATACAAAGAGAAAAGAAAAGAAATGATAACTCATTGGGCAGATTCTGGTTCCTGAAGTTTATATACTTTGGTGGAAAAAAGAGGTCCTTTTTGCGAAAAATTTTGAAGTAATGAGTACAAAATTAGATGTAGGAAATTGTTAAGGGTTCCAGAAAAGTGAAAGGCCTTGAAGTTTAAGCTTCATTAATTCTAAGTGTTGACTATGCTAGATAAAATTCCTGGGAGATGAGGAAGAGAAGAAGATCAGGGCATTAATACATTGATGGTAATATTAGCTTTAAACAGAAGGGAATTACTTCCTTTGTGATTTCTGCTAGAATACACATTTCAAGCGGCTATGGAGCTTGCTGTTATTACTCATTAATTTATCAGTACCTGGAATAGTACTTAGTAATAGATACTTGAATTCTTGTTGATTTTGTGATGGAACAGGAAGAAAACAAAGAGATTTAAGCACTAAAATAGCCCTGTTTAAAGTTCATGAGGAAGATTTTTTAGTAGATGTCAGTCATCAGATGGAAGCAGATGAAAATGGAACTGGAATAGAATAATAATTTAGAGTAGACTGCAAGTTAATAGGTGAAGAGTAGAATTAATACTGTAAAGAATATCGTGTTATCGCGAGATATTATCTATTGAGACTAAATCTTCTTACCACTTAATGTTGCAGATAGTGAAACTGTTGCTTCGTCATGGTGGAAACCCATTTCAAGCTAATAAACATGGGGAGCGCCCAGTGGATGTAGCAGAAACAGAGGAATTGGAGTTATTGCTAAAAAGAGAGGTGCCTTTGTCTGATGATGATGAAAGTTATACAGGTTTGTTTTAGATAATTTATAATCAACTGTTCAACATTTGGTAGATCATTCTGGATTGATTTTTAATACATAAAGTTTAAATACTATAGAATAATGCTTAGTAGCTATTATTAGCATCTTAGCTACCTAAGAATGATGAAGTTAGTAATGTAGGTTTTTGCTACACACATCTTGTATGAATGATGTCATAGTGCTTTTACCTTTTCTATATTTCCCCCCCAAATTGCTGAACTGTTCCTTTATTGCATTCAGGCCTATTGTAGAAACTCTCCCCATACATAGCTACTACCCTGACTTCTTTTCAGTCTAGTCTATATTATGGCACTGCAAACCAAATCCTGTCTTTTTCTGGCATTAAAGAGTCATCTTCACTCTGGACATTGTTGTAGGGTGGGGTAATTTCCCTATAAATTTTTTTTTTTTTTAAAGAGCCAAAATAATATTTTAGAAAACGTGGAGTTTTGAAAAATAAAAATATAAAAAAAATATTATGTTGAAGAAAGTCTTTGTATGGATAGAGAAGATTCAATCATATTTTAGATAAAAATCAATGAAAAAGAATTCTATTAGTCTATGGCCATATCTTCATAAAATCTTAAAAAATTCCTATAAGCAATTGGATGTTAGTTAATTGTATCTCAGACAGTTTGAGAAAGCAATAGTAAAGCATCTATAGTTGGAAGCAGGAAAGTTCTACTTTTTATTTTATATGATACAACTTTAGGGAGAGAGAGATGAAAGGAGAAAGATTAGGAGGCAGGTATGGGCAAAGTCAAGCTGCCTTGCTACTCTGACTCATTTGAACATATAAAAGCATTAACAGCTGCTTGCTACTTTTTCTAAGCCAGTAAAATGCTCATCCTCATCCATGAGACAGGAAGTCCAATAGAAAACTGCAGAGCAGTCTCCACTATAACATAGTACTTAGCATACAGAAGTGTTTAATAAAACTGCCCTATAAAATTGGTAAAGACTTTTTTTTTTAAAGATAGTTTTCTGACATTGTGAACTTATAGTGAAACTGGTATCATATACTCTTACTCAGGGGACTTTCTGGAAAACAATTTTTTGATATGAATGAAAAATTCAGAAAGATGTAACCAGAAATGCTGGCAGTAGGTGTATAAAGCTGTTATTACAGTAGTGCTTACAATAAAAATTTTAAATGACCTAACTGCCCCAAAATGGGCAGAGAAATCATTTTAAAGCACATGTAACTTGTACAGTCATTTAAAATAGTGCTTGTATATTATTTCAATAACATTATAAACTGGTTTCTTTGTTTTGTATATTTCAGAATATAAACTACATTTCCTTCAGTAAGAATTTTTAAAAAGAAAGTGCCTACTTAAGTAAACTGCTTAGTGATATGTAGAAAATAGACCTCTATTCAAAATATTTATTAATTTAAATGTACACATCTGAAATCATATACATATATTATTTGGAAGTACTATTTTTGTTCCCACTCTACTCTCGTGATTTTTTAAAAAATTGTTTTAGTTGTAGATGGACACGATACCTTTATTGTATTCATTTATTTTTAGATGGTACTGAGGATCAAACCCAGTGCCTCACATGTGCTAGGCAAGCACTCTACCACTGAACTACAACCACAATTTTTGAAATAATTGTTTACATATACTTTGACATTAGAGTTTTGTCTTCATCAGAACCACCTTTGGTATATCTAATGGTTTTCTATCTTAATTTTCACCAATAATTTTTTATATGTATTGTACTTTCAAAATCTAAACACTATGCTAACATAGGAAAATTATCCCAAGTTATAATTACCTGTTTAGTGTATGTGTTCTTTATAACCTAACTTCTTAGAGTACCATTTTTTTTTAAAAACCTAGTATTATATTATGAAAATAGCTAAACACACAGTAAAAATTCTAAGAATTATACAGTGAATACTTGTACCCATTAACTGCATTTTATAATCTTTAACTTTTGCTGTGTCCATTATCATATTATTAAATATCCACCAATCCATCTTATTTTTTGTGCATTAGCTAATAAGTTGCAGACATCCCTAAATACTTAAGCATGCATTTCATTCGAGTTCAGTGTTTGTTTATAATTTTGGGTAATACTTGCATTGTGAGACTTGCAATTCTTGACTATATTATTCTGTGGGTTTTCAGAAATGCGTAGACTTATAATCCAAACCCTTCAAGGTACAGGATATCTCCACACTCCGGAAAGTTCCCTCATGCCCCTTCCAGGTCAGTTCCCACTCCTACCATTGATCATTTTACACCCAACATGGCAAGATGATTAGGAAAGAACCACAAATGACTTGATAAACATAGGGGGAATCAATAAGCAATACAAAGCCTTTTCTCATCAAAAGAGAGGGAAGAAGAAAACAAACCAGTAAGGATATAGTAGAGAAATACAGCAACACTTAGACTGTGTGATCAAAATTAACTTCATCACAGAAGGGAAAGATGTTCATAATGTACTTCCAGATGTAACACCCTGAAAGGTATATAATATCACTTTTTAGTTTTCTGCTGATTATGTATAACCATGAGGAAATGGCTATGATAATGAGAGACCAGTAAAGACAATAAAATGTTTCAGAATATTGAAGAGATGATCGTAAAGGCAATACATGCCACAGGCTAGATTCTGTACTAGAGGGGGAAAAAAAAAGATTATGAGGAATATTATCAAATAGTTTAACAAGGAATATGGACAGGACATTAGTTTTGTATAAAGTGGACAACTGTTTTGTGGTGACATAGGATATTTTTATATCTTAGGAAATACTTCTTTTATTAGTACACATGGGTATAGTGCTGTGATGTATTGTAATTACTGTCATAAGCTTCAGGAAAATATATTTACGTGTGCACATGTAGATAACAAAAGAAAATGAATTATAAAGCAAAGGAATAAAACATTAGTTATATGCAAGTCCAGATAATGGATATATAATGTTAGGTATTTTTAATTTTTCTAACTTTTTGTAAGTTTGTAATTGTTTCCAAATAAAATTTAAGATATATACACATAAAAAAATTTCTTTGCTCTGTTCATTAAAAAGACCTAAGAGCAGTAAGACAGTAGCAATAATCATTTCTAGTTCTCAGATTATGATCTTAAAAGGTTTTCTACTAAAAGAAAATCAAGACTTTCTTAGAAAAAGGTGATTCCAAACCAGGAGTAGAAAATATGTAAGATGAACTTGAAGCATCTTTTCATTTCAGATTTCAAGAAAGGTATCAAAGACTAACATGAGGTCTTGTCAGAAGGCCTGAGAGACAAGCCCCGGGCTTGTATCTTATATCTCAGTGGTGGAATGCTTGCCTAGCATGCATGAGGTCCTGGGTTCAAACAACAAAACAAAAAAATACGAGACAACTTGGAGCAGTTTTTTTTGTTTGTTTGTTTGTTTGTTGTTTTTTGCTGTGCTGGGGATTGAACCCAGGGCCTCGTGTTTGCAAGGCAAGCACTCTACCAGCTGAGCTAAATCCCCAGCCCCTTGGAGCAGTTTTGTTCTGGTCAAAGATGGAATTTAAGTTCTGAAAGGGGGTTTGGAACCCATCAGATAAGTCCATGAGTTTATTATGATAATATAAAAACTGAATTTGTCATCAGAAGACAATGGAGTATCAGTTTATAATTTGTCTTTCTTCTGTGAACTCCTGACACTGGATAACCTCATTGTAGGTAAGGAAAATCATCTTTATAAAATGAATCCAGTTAAAATAAGTGGAAAAAAAACTTAAAATAGACCATTTTGCAACTCCCAGTTAATATTATCTAAGCTTTGAGTGTCAGGTGTCAGCAGTTGCTAACATTAAATAAAAAGTGAGAAAGCAAATAAGAAAACATTATGTGCCACAGATGAAAGAACACTCTATTCTCCCACTACAGCTTTGTCAAAGGGTGCAAGCCTTAGGTTTTCAGCCCTCAGAATCAAGTTGCCAATTTATAGGGAATGCCAAAGTGAGAGCATGTTGAATTGCACCAAGAGTGCAAAATCTAGATTGTGGGAAACCCAAACATGTGATTCTTGAACAGATATATAGGGGAGGAGATCATGTAGAAAAAAAGAAAAATGATTTGAAAGGCATATTTTTCCAATAATGATCACAACTTAAAAATTAATAGACAATTTATTCTTCTCTAAAAGATTTTACAAAAGTCACTAAATGGCACATGTAAGTTTCAGGATATTGATAAACTCATTTTTTTAAAATACTGATAGATTCTTGAGATGGTATGTTAAAAGAAAAGCCTTATAATGTATTCTATGATTTTTGAGAAAGGGCTAGCAATAGTGATAGTTCTTTGGTTTCATTAGGAAATGATCCACTATGGTATTATCTATCCAAAAGTGAGAATAATTATAGGAAGAGGAGTTGGTATGTGAGGTGAATAAAGGGAAAAATATAATATTGGTAAAGAATTGACATCAATCATTACTTGTAGGTAATGTTAATGAATAGAGCTAAAGCTGTAGGCATAATTATGCTCTTGGTCTCTATTTTTTCCTCTCTTCACCCTTCAGTAAAAAATATGGATCTTTAAGTATAGGGTACATAAGTACTGCTCAATAAATATTTATTAAATTGGGATAAGACACTGGCCCTTGGAGATTATGCCAAGGCCCTTATCCCCCATAAATCCAAGGAATACCTGAACCTGTGTATAGGCTGAGTCCATCATTATGACTTTGAGGGGACCTGGAATTAAAGAAGAAAAGAGACTTCCTGGTGCTTCTGTTGCTGCCTGGGAACTAAAGGTGTAGTGGCCACTTCGCTTTTCACAACTTGCAGGAGACTTGGACTACTCCCACATTAGGTTACATTTAGTCAACAACAACAATAGGAGAAAATGTTAAAACCCTCCATAGCTGCCTAGAAATAAGAGACAACTATCAGTGTGAACAAGCAAACAGTGTTAACCCAGCTAAATAAAACAACTAAATAAAAACAACTAGAGGAAACAACTTCAACAATAAAAATGGGCATTTAAGAAAATTCAGATATAGCACAAAAAGGCTATAACAAAATGTAATTTTACAACAACTCAGTAGAGGAAGAATGGTATGGTCACTGTTAAGACTTAAATTAAAAAATCAATATTGTTTTTGCACAATACAGCAAAAATACTAAGTGAAAGAATCATGAAGGAAGAAAGATTTAGGAACTGAGGTTGTGTGACTCACTGTTTGAGCATTTGCCTACTATGTGTGAGGCATTGGGTTTAACAGGCCTAATGCAATATTTACAGGAATTTAGAAGAAAAATAAAATATGAAGACTAGGCAATGATAACATAATTGATAAAAGAAATTTTTTTCTGAATTGAGAAAAGCCTGAGTTGGCTGTGAAATTCAGTGAATTCCCCAGGTGCATTGAAGAAAAAATCCCCAAATATACACTGGTAAAATTCCTTAGCTCTGAATGTAACAAGTTATCTACAAAGACCTAGTCAGATCAGTGTTTAACTTCTAATTTACGGTAGTGGAAGAAAAGACTACTAAGAGAAAAGAACTATAACTTAAGAATCCTGTACCTGACCAAGATATTATTTACTCGTCAGATTTTTTAAAAATTGCAGACATTTAAAGATTTAAGTAGCATGTAAATATATAGATATTTTCTTATGTTTTTAGAAAGAAATAATGGAAAAATAAATCATCTTATAAATGTAGTTCCTAATAGGGGAAGGGATTAAAAGGATATGTGAATTGTTATTATCAAGTCTGGCAACAGTAAACAAAGTACAAGAACTTTTATTTTAGAGATACATACTGAAGCATTTATGGATGAAACGATAGGATGAATGAGTTCTACTTCAAAATGACATAAAAATGGGGTGAATGGAGATGTGAATTGCCCAAAGATTAATGATTACTGGAGCTGAGGTAGTAAGATTCTGTCTCTATTTGTGAAAGTTCATACTTTACAAAAGTATTTGTAAAAATACCTACACTTATTGATCTACTTCTGGGAATACCTTGCAGTTATTACAGTGATGTTTTTGGTGGTAAAAATAAGTGTATAATGATCACTAGAGGATTTTTTTATTAAATAAAGATACAGCCATGACATGAATTACCCACAATCATAAAAAAGAATGTCAGTAATATACTTTGAGTTACAGTTTTCTTGGAGAGATTTTCATTAGATATTGAGTTGAAACCATCAAGATGAATAGTCATAGCTCATTTTTATTAAGTAAGCAGTGTTCCTTGGTTTTAGGGTTTTTTGTTTGGTTTTGTTTTTATGACGCTGGGAATGGAACCAGGGCCTCACACTGCTAGGCAAATGTCTTACCACTGAACAACACCCCAGGCCCTGAAGAATATTTTGAAAACCTATATGTATTTGTATAGGTACATAAAATATTTTTGTATAAAATTGTATAAGCATGGCTGCTAATGAGGCATGTGTTGGGGACTACTGGCAGAGGAAGTGATGATTTTGTTGGAAGGGAAAAGGTGTTGTAGATGTTGAGTTGGCCACAATCATGTGATAATATTTGTGTGCACATAAATATACAAGACTATGAATAGGATCTTCTCTTGGTTTGAATTTAATTGTCTAACTCCTTCCTTTCATAACTAAGTTTCTTAAAGTACAAGATAGACTACTTTCTGTGAACTATTTTTACTCAGAGCACACATGTTTTTCTTACTGCCAGATCCCCTTAGCTGTATTTTAGTCCTTGTCTTTTAGACTCTGTAGAATTTAGTGTTGATCATGTTCTTCCTAAAGTTCTCTTGCCTTGGTTTCTGGGACCTAATTCTCTTTGACCTTCATCCAGCTTCCCAGACTAATCCTTCTGTCTCTCTGTAGAATCTCATTTTCATTTCCTTCACATATTTTCTAACTCTGTCTCTTAGCTGAAAGTTCTCTGAAATTTTTTTGTGCTATGTGGAATCAGGGTTATATTATCTGAAATTGTATTGTCTTCCATGAGAAAGTAAGAAAGTAAGATTGAAAGGTAGAGCATTTTTTTATATGGCATATTAATTCTATTTATTATGGCTATGAGCTCTTAATTTGGTCTCTTTTGAAAACTGTCACTGTGAAAAGCAGCTTTTGTTAAAAACATTTCCATAGAAAGAAGTGCTACAACAAAATTTTCCCATAAGAAAAGTATTTTATTTGAACTTACGTGTTTAATTAGAGCAGAACACATATTTTAGAACCTTTTTGATTTTCACTGATCTTAATGATTACCTGTGTTCATCAGCTATGTATTGATCTTTCAGAATATTTATTTCCACCTGGTGAATGTGCCTGAATTATTGCTTAAGCAAAGTCCCTCAAGGAATGATGCAAAAATTATCAGTAAGTATCATACAAAGATTTTGGAGTTGCTAAAAAAGACTGATGAAAATACCCAAAACTTAATTTACATGAGGTCCTTATTAGACTTAACTTTATCAAACGTCAGTCTAAATTCAGAACTTACTAGTATTTAATCAAGAATTACTTTAACTGCCCATAGATGTTTATATGTAGAAAGATAGCATTGTTATCTATCTGCTATGTCATGTCATCCATGTGACAGATACACTTTAAGTGCTGCAAAGTTAGAGAATAACCAAGCCTGAATTTCAGAACTTAAAAAAAATTTGGAGTAAATGAAAGGGTGTCATCTAAGTAGCACTCTACATATGTTTTGTTCCATTAGGCATTGTGCTTTATGTCAGTTCTATTAAGAGTAACCATTTGTTACTAGGCTTCAAGATAAGGAGCTCATGCCAAAATGTAAACCCACATAGTACCTTCATCATCAAAAAGGAAAAAACTGCTGTGGATAAATGTCAGCTAAAATTAACAGCTTAATGACATACTTAATTTCCATTTGTGGTACAAACCCCCCTTTTTTAATGAGGCATCAGGAATAAAGAATTACAGATGATGTCACTTCATGGACCACACTTGGAGTAGCAGTTTTATGTCAGACATGAAAATGTTGCAGGAATACATGTCCTGGTTAATATAGCTTATTTGTATATGAATTCTTTTAAATTTGCATACTTCTTTAGTCTTTTTCCCTTTAATTTCTTCCCTTTTCCCATAGTCTTATTCCATATTACCTTCCTATAGCAATTCTGTCTAATAATGTTTGCTACCAATAATTGCTTCCTGCTTCCATGCTGAAAATTCCTATTTAGAGAACCAGATCTTGCTCATAAACCATGATTATGATAATGGAGAAGTGGATGACTGTGTCATATAATGCCCTTCCATAATTTCTGACACTTACTGATTGCCAAAGTAGAGGTTTTGTTAACAACTTTGCCAGATTCTGATTTTATTTTAAACCACTGTCCACTGTACAAACTTTAAAATGTCAGTCATTGTCATAAGAGCTATTCACCTTTTTCTGATCTTTGCCAATAATCTGGCCTTGTTTCTTTACCAGCTGCTATAAACTTTCCTCATGTGTATACTTTAACTAAATGAACTGTTTCATCATAATAAATAAACAAGTTATTTTTTGAGACAGGAGACTTGTAAAAAGACAGTGATATATTATTACCCACTGGTGCATTTCTGTGTCATAAAATATACAAAATGACCAGTATTTTTGAATCTTCATTTTGTCAATGTTAAAATAGTAAATTGTATTATTATACCACAAATACATTGTCATAATTTGTAAAACTCACTTTCTCAGTTTCATATTTCAGAAACTTTGAAAATACAAATATCGGTACATGCTTATACGGAAATTATAACAGCTAATATATCAAGAGTTCCAAAAACAACCAAATATTTAAGTCACATTATACCAGAATTTTTAACTGAATGACTTATGTGGTGTTAACAGTTTTTAAAAAGGAAGATCACCTTAGGAAGTTTTAAAATAAACCTTTTTTTGGGGGAGGGGCGGTTACCAGGGGTTGAATTTACAGACACTCAACCACTGAGCCACATCCCCAGCCCTATTTTGTATTTTTTTTTAGAGACAGGGTCTCACTGAGTTGCTTAGTGCCTCACTTTTGCTGGGACTGGCTTTAAACTCAAGATCCTCCTACCTCAGCCTTCTGAGCCACTGGGATCACAGGTGTGTGCCACCTTA